>NW_027413222.1:0-68439 GCF_048544455.1 Silene latifolia | reverse complement strand
AAAGAAAGTTGATGATGCTCCATTCAAAGAGCAAGAAAATAGCAACAAAGAGAGCTTGAAAAGCTTACCCATGACAAGTGAAGAAGATGGCCTCATTGGCCAAAACAAGAAAGAAGGAGAGTTGTCTCTATCAACTCAAGAAATTTTTAATGATCAAGTAGACGAAGTTTGCGGTCTTTGGGATGATGAGTTCGAAGGGATATTCAATCCCTATATTGGTAATGCTATGAACCAAGACCATCATGGAGAACAACAAGTGCAAAGATCTATTGAGGATCTTTATCATGACAATGAATAAGCTTTCGACTACTTCTTCAAGGTGTTGAGTAACATCAACAACACCTTGGACATGCCCCCATAACAAATCACATTGGATGAGAGTTTGGTGGAGTCCTCCCTAAACCACCATTTGTAAATATTCTAACTCCCTAACTTGCATTTCAATTTTTACATTGCATTTTTGTCATTTTTGGATTCGTGTTTTTGTGCGTTGATCAAGATATTCATCATTTTTTAGAGAAGTGAGGGAGGGACTTATAATTTTATTGATGTGTAGTGCTTTGACTTAGTGTGGGGATAGAAATTGCCTAGGCTATTCATGCCTTTGTAGTGCCCCTACAATGAAGAACACTAGAATTGAAGAATGAAAATGCTACGGGTTATGCAGTACCCACGGATGGACCTGAATCCGTGTGGACAGGGAGGAATCCGAGCGGCCAAAAGGAGAATCCGCTTGTCTAGCAGAAACCGAGCGTCCAATGTCACCAGACGCTCGTCTGGCTGAGCTGTGGAATTCAAAAAAATGGTCTGTCAAAGAATCCGAGCGTCCCAGTGAAGAATCCGCTCGTCTGATACAAGACGCTCGTCTTACAGAAAAGACGCTCGTCTTTCTGCTGTTGAAATTTAAAGGATCACCCTGTAACAAAATCCGAGCGTCTTCCAAAGAATCCGCTCATCTCAAATTGAAGAATCCGCCCGGCTGAAAGATGCTCGTCCTGTGGGGTCATTTCTGAAGTAAAACGTGAAGAATCTGAGCGTCCTAGAATGCAATCCGCTCGTCCCCTACTGCTATTTCAAAATTAATGGGACTTTTAAAACCCCTTTCCCTCATTCATTTTCATTTCTTCTACATTCAAACACTACCCAAAACCCAAAACCCAAAAACCCGCATCCTCTACATCAACAAAACCAAATCTCCTCAACCAAATTCAACAAAATCAAATCCAAACTTCCTCACAACAAAAATTAATCACTCCTTTTACAACAACAATTGATTCAAACACCAAAATCTTCAACTTTTGAGTCGATTTTTAAGATACAAAGCAACATTCTTTCATCTTAAATCGATTTGGGCATAACTAAAAATTGAAGATTTCAATCTCTCTTTGGTGTAATCAACAATGGCAAGAACTAAAGGAGGTAACAAGGCACCCCCAAAGAAGACACTTTCAAAAAGGCAACAAACTCTTCAAGCAAAATAATTGTCAAAGGCATTGGTAGTCCATGAGGCAAGGTTGGAGGTTCAACAAGGTCCCCCTATGGAAGCTACAACATCAACAACTCCGGTCATTGAGCAATTATCTAATTATCCGGAGGTAATTTTCACTTCCGACTCTCATAGGGATAAATTTGTTCTCTTTGCTAAGAAGACCATTATGCCTACAAAATTTATTTGTGAAGATGCTTTGATAAAGTTGGGTGTTCTTGAACAAACCAAAACCTTCTTTGAGGCTATGGGATTGGGTAAATTGTTTACCATGAAAGAATTGACATACCCCTCCCTCATCTTAGAATTTTTGAGTTCCTTGAAAGTCACAAGGGTGGAGACTAGAACCCACATCGAGTTTCGTCTTGCAAATGTTAATAGACGCATCACTTTTTGTGAATTGAGTAATATTTTAGGCCTTAGTGATACCCCGTACTATGAAAAGATCCCCGACAAGTATGACCCCGTTCCTCTTTGGGAGGCAATTTCCGGAAAGAAATTTGTGCGCTTTCATGATTGTCGTGCTCTATTAGTCCACCATCCGGGCATTAGAGTGTGGCATAAGGTCATTGGGAATACTTTGATAGCAAGAAATGGCACTAATCATCTTACCAAGCTCGATTTTGTTCTTCTTGAATCGGCCTTGAACATAGGAAGGGAATATACTAAGCCATACAATGCTCTAAGAATTTTGGTTGAACGATGGCTTAATGTCGATTGTGGTAAAGAGGGCACCGCTTTTATTGTGAATGGAGGACTAGTTACCTTTTTGGCTAAGCAATTTAACCCAAATTTCAACAAAGACAAAACTTATGTGGCGGTCAAAGGAGGTCATCTCATTGATATGGACACCATGATTCACAAGTTTAAGTGGGTCAAGCATGCACCTCTTGACACCAAATATGGGTGGTTAACCAATGAAGCTAGATCCTTCACCTTACCTTCAAAGATTTGTCGATTGAGTGTTCACCAGCCAAACTACCTTCTTCCACTCTCCGAGGAGACCGAGTACATTATTCAACAACAAAGAGGCGAGATTGACGAGCCCTCCTCCTCCATTGTCAAACCACCCTACCCATTTGAGTATCACGAGTTCAAACCCAAGGATGTCGAGGTAGGAAATGATTACTTGACTCTACTCATGAGGGAAATGCACAAGAAAGCTTACAATGATAGAGTGGATGCTTACAAGGCCCAATATCCGCCCCTCCTACATCTAGCTAGGCAAGGACTTCTTGATCCATCATGTCCTTTGCCTAGTTGGGCGGATAGGGAAGTTTTCTTTCCTAGCACCTCTAGTAGTGGAAGACCGGGTGGAGAGGAGAATGTTGATGATGAGGGTGTTGATGAAGAAGGTGAAGAACAAGAGGTTCAAGAGAATGTTCAAGAAAGAGAAACTCAAGAAGAGGAAGAAAAAAGTGAGGAAGAGCAAGGAATGTTAGGATTCACTAATCTCATTAATGTACATATTCATATATGAAAAGATTTATTTAGTCATAAAATAAAAGCTAGATCTTCTGCATGCAAACATAAATAAGATAAGAGAATAAATCATCAATCTTACTATATGATTTCGGATTAATGAGCACCAACAAATTCACCTATTTGTTAGTTCTTGAGCTTTCCTTATAATGGATGAACAAGGTTCAAATTAGAACCTCTCCCAAAAGTATATACCCAAGGAAACATCTTAATAACTAATACTATTATGATCTAGTAATAATAAAAGTCTAACTTAAAATTTGACACAAAATAATTTGTATCTTCTCTTGAATATTTCGGTCAAGAGATGAGCTTTTGTGAGGTTTTTCTTTCTCTAAAATGTTTCATATTGTAGAGAGTATTTTTCTTACACTAGAAAAATGTTAGATGAAGTAGTGAATAAAAATTAGAGGAAAACATTTTTGTTTTTCTCTACATAGAAAACCGGTGGGAGGGGTCTTATTGGAGAGCCAATGCATGGTCTTGTTCTTCTCAAGATAAGACTAGGCATGCAATGCTAGAAATTAGGCTTTAATCATTATGTTTCCAATTAAAAATAAAAACACAATATAAACCTTAATCCCTCCAATATTTCGGTACACTTGAGATAAAATGGGTAGTCCATTTTATTTTGTCATTTATCAATTGTGACATATGTGACATGTTACTTGACATGTGAAATTGTAATGTATTTTTAACATATTAAAAATCAACATACTCATAAAATATGTCATATACAAAATCGATTAGTAATTCGTAATTACTTGTACCAAAACGGTTTATCAAATTATAAATTACAACATCTTGTATTTATAATAAATTATTCATTCAATTTCAATTGTTTCGTAAACAATAATTTTATCTAAGTAATAAAACAATTCGATTACTTAGACCGTATCTCATTTAATCAAATTACAATAAGACACGTTAACTTTACTCATAAAATTATCCGTCAATTTTAAGCAATTTAATTAACTCGTATCGGCATACGATTAATTAAATAATCAATTAAGAGTATTTCCCTATAGGTATTACCTAAGGGGATCAACTGATCACCACCGTCGCACGACAGTAATGTCAAACTCTAGTCAGCCAATCATTACCGATATGTGTGGACCAGTTGACTGTAAAATATTACATCCCGCATGTATTCTTAAAATGAGATTTAAACATGTGATCATCATGATCGACATTTGTGATCGCATTATTGTCGGAGGACACATATTCCAACAATCTCCCACTTGTCCTCGACAAGTGTGCGTCACCAATTCTCTTGTCCTATTACTATCTCCCACTCAATGCAAGGTGTCTTTCAGGTCGTATTTGCAAGTGATCATATCTTGAGTGGTTTCCTCGATCCGGAGAATAACTGATTGACCGTAATTATCTACCATAGATACCTTTCTAGCGTGGCCACGCATTTCCAGTTCATTACTCCTCGAGTTGCCCTGAGATATTGTTATAACCCTGACAAGGGTGGAGAATTCCTATCGCACTTATTCCCTTCGACTAGTCACAGCCATCATAACCCAAAATATGCCCATTTCACCCCATTTACAAAGGTCGTACTAGCATAAATCAAAGTTACTCTGGAACTGTGCCACCTTAGGCGAATAGTCTTTAGTCAAAAGAATTGACTCATTAGAATACTATAGTAGCTCTCGCCACGACCACGCTATATAAATTTGCCAGAACTCTATAAGCGGTCATTAGCCCGACAAAGTGTTCCTAACAGTCTGCCTATGTGATCGACTAGTCATCTCACATTACTCCATGGCACTTGAACTTGCCATCAATCGCATCACACTCTAGTCACTTCGAGACGTCACCTCATACAAGTGACTATGGGCGAATACTATGTTAATCCGGGTTCACTTTAACGGAGTTCAATATTGTCTCTACAACCCGTTTGGATGTAACAAAGTATAAAAGGAGTTTTCAGATTTAAAAACTCGAACGACAAATGTGATTATCTCATATGAATAGTCAATACGTGATTACTACTTCATATTTTTATAATAAATTTTCATCTTATATGTAGTTGTTCATCTCAATTGCAATTGAAATGACATATGACATGACTTATCATGTTAAGCCTATGAAAGGCTTTGGTTAGTAGGCTTTATCAACTTCTTGTACCTTACTCAACCTTACTACATACTCGTTTTCCTTCGTAATATATACATTTGCATTACAAAACTTTCTGAGTACGTGTCTAGATCCAATTTAGACATAAGCTCTCTAATCTTAGAATAGCTCCCACTGTTTTCACAGTATGTGGGACCCATCCCTCTCGTACATCTCATGATCGCAAGTGTACTCAATTTCCATTGTAAGCATCTCTCATTAGTCTTTATAGCTTAGAACGATTCTAACAAATCCATTTCTTAAATAACATAGCCACAATGGTTCCTTAATCATCTTTAGGTGTTTTCAATACGGTTTTTGTCCGAAACCTTATACAATCTCAGCAGTCACTAGTGTAAGCCCTTACACAAATTAGTGAATTGTATCAAAACACTTAAATTTATACCCTTAATGCTTCTACAAGAACTTAAGGATAATCTATATGGCTATTTGGTATCTATTACTTAAATTCGATTTTGAAACAATTCATCATACTTAAAGTATATGAAGTGTTATACATCATTACTCATTTAATTGATCCGGCAGCGGAAGCAAATGGAATCAATCAAATATATTCAACTCGATTGAACTAATCCTGAATCTTATCAACATAAGACTTCTTATTTGACGCTAATATCATGTAGATTTATCTCCATAAATCGGGATATTAAAGATGTATTATATTACTCCAAAAGTCTTAAATCATTCCTAATGATCAATATGTCATCCACATATAAGACTAATTAAAATTACCGTAACTCCCACTAAACTCTATGTATAAACACAACTTCTCGACTTATCGAGAAAAGTTTTATAACATGATCAAAACATTGATTCCAACTCATTGATGTCCTACTTAAGACCCTCTCTTAAGTTTCACATTATCTTAGGATTGCAAGAATCTACAAAACTCTAGACATGTATTGAATACATTCCTTCTAATTGAAGAAGTGGATTTTAGATTCACTTGCTATATGTATATCATCATAATGAAACACAATACCTAAGAAGATCCAAATAGACTTAAGCATTTCAACTAGTGCAAAACCCTTTGCCACCAATCAAGCTTTGATATCTAACAATTCACTTGGAATTTATTTCGGATTTTCATGGCTCTAAGCCTTGTATTGAGTTGTGACTTAAACACTCTCATGTAAGTCATATGTTCATTACTTTCCAGAAGTAATTAACTTGAATCAAACAATTTCTTTGCAAGCTCTCTGCTTTTTAAAAGTAACACGAATTCATCATCTTCAACAAGTGATGTGTTCAACCTCCTAGGTTTCGAAGAAACAACGTCATGTAGCCAAGAAAGACCAGTTTCTTGCGACATACAATTTTTGACACAATTCTTTTGTGGCTCTTGAATATTTTCTCCCACTCTGTCTTCTAGATTTAAACTTGTTTTCTAGAAAGACAGCTTCACGAGCCACAAACCCGTTGTACTCGTGATTATAGTAAGGAAAAATAATCATTTGTTTCTTTTGAAAACTTACAAACATGGTACTCTACCATTTCATATCTCATATGATTCGTTTTAGATTTAGTGGAAAAATAATTTAGAGAAAATGGTAAAATCCCCAAAAGGATCAAGTAACTCAAAGTAACTTGATTGAAGTCCAAACCATATCGAATAGTGTTTGATTTCTTTATCCAACCACACATTATCCCATAATGCGTGCTAAAAGAGATTAATTTGTGATAAGATATCACATTTCCTTTGGCTTATATCAAAGTCTTCACTTTGATAATCCCATCACGACTGAATCGTGATTCCTGGAACTCTCTTTGAACTTCTTCAAAGATTTCTCTATTTACCTTATTCAGTGAACACATTAGTGCCAACCTAAATCGTTGGTAAAAGAAAGTGATCAATCTATTCTGGATCAATGGTTTACATCCTCGATGTCCTTTTCAACCAAAAAATACGAGACATCTTGCTTTGAATACAAGATACACATATACCATAAGATTAACAATCTAATGGTTCCAAGAGTACTCGATAACTATTTGCGTTCATCATTCCAGAATTTAAGGTTTAATCTTGGGTTACCAATTTGAGTCTTGCATCATCTACATGATATGTCATTCTAGTTTCGTTTAGAATATAATTACCTTGATAATGGGCTAGCCATACATCAAATCATGGTGTATAGGGTAACAAAAGTGAAACCTCTTTTGTATCTTAACAAGTTTATATTCTTATTTAGAGTTTATGCACTTAATAGTCATAATTAAGTACAATTATAAACCCTAAACTAGATTGATTACACAATGACTCTATCTCTCGACATTATTTGACGCTAGTCGTCATATTATAATCATCTTATGTATCGAATACAATGATGAAAACCTCCGCTGGTTTCTAATATTGACGAAGTAGTACTAGCAAAATTTATGTTAATCAAATAAACATTTAAAGAAGAATGTCCCATTAGATGTCCCACAACTAATTTGCTGATTCTTCAATAATTTGGGGTAGTTTCCTTTCTGGTGTCCAACAATTAAGACAATGGAAACTTTATCAGTCGGGATTGATAGGTTTAGTATCGTTATTCTCAATAACTTTACTTTTAACATTACCTTGTATCAATTCCATTCTAATTTTACTTCTTTAAACATCACCATTTTCTTAACGGTTTAAGAGAATGCTCCCACTCATTTCAATGAGTCTTTGCTAAAAGAAGCAAAATTTAAATTCATGAAGACTACTCTTCATTCATTTGTTTAGTCTTAAAACTTTTATTGAAGTGGTTGCGGTATTTTGGTCAATTTTGATTTCCAACAAATCTAGTTACCAAAATGATGTAACGTTTCCAAGTACTTAACTCAATTAAGCATATGAGAAACAATTCATTGTAAGTAGATATGTTAGTCAAGAATCAAAAACCCTTTTGATCACTAATAACTTTTGTAACACCCCCATACTCCAAGTGCCTTACCAGGACCACTTAAGGCATGGAAGTGCTACCATCTCGGTTACCCGAGGCAATGATAATCATAAGACAATAAAGAAACGTACTTTAAAAGTAAATATAGTTTAAGTGATTACATGATCAAAACCAAAACGATAAATCAAATACAACATTCTCGCATTTGGTCCTATCGCTAAAACTATCAAAGCTATAAAACATCGTCGACACACAATGGAAGACTTCTAATCGCCACGTGATGACTCATCCCGCTATCCCATACGCGTCATATCATACCTCACCACCCCCGAATGGATCACCACGCTTTTTAAAACATTTAAACGGGGCGACTAATCACACAATTTATATAAACCAAAGAACACAAGAAACAAACAGGCTCAAACGGTCACACACACAATCACACCCACTCCAATCAATCTCGGTCACCGATCGTCCACCCGGACCGGCCGTGCCGTGGGGGACCGCAGCCGTACCCACCAAATCCCCGCTCATCATACCGAGCGATAACCATGTCCCATTAATGTGCACATCCCCTCCTGTGGCGGGTTCCACGGAGGGCGAAACTAGGGCGTGAAGCCACTCCCGCAAGTGACTCAACTCAGCCAAGAACGCATCTCGAGAACCAGAGACAAACAATCAACAATCATAATACAACATCAACAACCGTCTGAATCAATCCACAATATACAATCACAACCGTCTGAATCAATAAACAATATACAATCACAACCGTCTGAATCAATCAACAATCACTAACTACAGCACAATCACCACACATTATATAATTAATACTGAGTAGGGAAACCCTACCTGGAACAACAACACAATCAGACGGTTTCAACAGCTGTAACAAAATTCCTCTTCTACGAATCCTCCTCCTAACATATAATCACATAATCACTAATTACACAAAACTACCACAAATCCCCAATCCCCAAAATTAGGGTTTAACGAAACTTAATTAAATATAACAAATTCGATACGTAGATCTTACCCTCGACGCAAGGATCACAAATATGTAAAGAACGATGAAATCCGACCTCTCAAGCTCCGGGATTTGTCAATAATGTGATTGATGCGAAGAACGTAGTTTGTTTTCTCTTTAAACGTAATTAGGTTTGATAAAATGTATTAAGGAAGTGACGGAGTTGTTTATATATTCAATCGCATTATTAACAAAACCCGACAAATTATCACCCCGTAAACCGGCTACTCGATCGAGTAGCTGAGGTACTCGATCGAGTGCCCCCTTACTCGATCGAGTATCTAAGTTACTCGATCGAGTACCCAACAGGTCAGAAACTATTTTAAACTGCAAACCACCCTTACTCGACAGAGTAAGACCCACTCGATAGAGTACCCAGAGACTCATAAAACCGTAGTATTACAGTCTTCCCTCCTTAAAAAGAACTTCGTCCCCGAAGTTCAACCCATACTCAAAAATAAACATGCTAACTCGACCAAGGCACAACAACGTAACTGAGAACTCAAAACAAAACTCCAACCAACCATGAACTCATAACACCAACTCCACTAACTATTCCTTCCTCCACAACATGGCTCACGATATCGTATCAACTCCATTATATTTCTCTCAACACTAACTCCATACACTACCAACTACCATCCTCTAACGCTGCTAGCTCCATAATATATCATCCACTACCAAATCCCATATCAAGACACTCATAGACATCAAACGGAATGTTACATTCTACCACCCTTAAAAGGAACTTCGTCCTCGAAGTTTACTCACACTCATAACCTCATCATTTAACTGTCAACACTAGTGAAATATTCTCACACTCCTAAACATCACACTACTACAAGCACGGCCATGGCCTTTAACAAAATCAGCCACAACACGAATCCATCTTTTATTCTACATCAAGACTCAAACTTCCAAATCGACTACAACCTATACAACCATTAAACTCTCTTTGTCGCATCCTACTCCTCTTAAGATAAATGTTACGTCCTCGTAACTTACTAATACTATATCCTTAGTTATATCTTCTCATTATTCTCATCATCATCACATGTCATAGATAACCACCTATACTCTAAACACTCGCCATGCATGTATCCAAGGCTCTCTTACTTAAACAATTCTCATACTTCGATTCACTCGTCACACCACCTAACCTATACCACAAAATCTTTAGCTTAACCCGAAACTTCAACTCTTCCACATTACCGCAACAAGACATACCTCTCTATATAAACTATATAAAACTCCCATCGTCAACAGCATAACTCACAATCCACACTTGTTACGTACACTCACACTAGATCCTCGAGTCCTTTTCTTTCATTACCGCAAAACTCATACATAACTTAACATGACACTAATACCCAACACCCTACACTCACTGTCTTCAACAAAGGATTATGAACCACGTGCCGCTTTCAGATCATTACAACACATGTTTCACGAATCACTTGCCATGACTATGACTACCGATGCCTCATCTTAAAACAAGATCAAAATTATCAGAATAACTTCTCACAACTATGTCCCATCAACATAATATCACTATATCATGACAACAACGAAAACATATACAACTCTCTTTCATATCATACTCTACCCTCACACCCAAGCTGAAACTGGTAAGAAACATCAACAAACAAAACAACAGTCTACATGTTCAACCAAAACTCACAAGGAATAGCAGCAAACAAAACAACAATCTATGTTTAACTGGTATGTACTTTCGAAAACTCGCATCGTAATCATCTCGCTTACTCCACCACAACCGGTGACGGCATCGCAACACCGCCACCAACAGCCACACCGCAGTGCGAAAATACCCGCATCACAACACTAAGTACCGTGCCCGGATCACCACCCGAGACACAACAACCACATCGATAGTCATCACAACTTACACAATCCCATAAACACTAACTCAACATAACTTCTCGGACAAGGAAAACTTACTCAGATCCACTTTACTAAATCACAATGCAACATATTATATGAATTAAACAGATAATAACCTCATGAATATCATCCCCTTACCATATCACGGAATAACATATATCATGAATGCATACAAGTATAACCAGTCACGCCAGATCACTCAAATTATTACCTTTTTGAATATCATTCAATTAGATTAGCGTACCCAACATGCATTACAGAACATTCAAATACAACGTTATAATAATCACACCATACCGCTTCTTGTGAGGTCAAAACCTCACACAGACATTTATATATATCACAGACCCGTAATTACATCCAACCAGTCAATCCTGATCACGTAAGTTACCACTCAACAAAGGTTACCTGTCGCCCGAGTTTAACTCATATGCCCCTTCATATGCCCCTCATAACATATTCTCCCATTCGCATATCCATCACCCCTTGCCAAATGTAGCCACACCATTAATACTCAACTACTAACAACCGCCTCATATAACCACATCTTATACTCTTTCATAACCATATATATCAATCTGGTCTCTAAAAAATCAACCTCTTTAGAATTGCTACCTTTCTAATATACCACCACCCTTAACCACTAGTCACAAACCATGACACTACCACCGTCCGGACATCAAACCTCTTATACTCATCTCTAAACATCACGATTTCTTTCCTATCTTTGGTTAACATCCCAAATAACGAACATCACATACATCAACAAAAATAACCTCAACACTATTTCCAATTCCATCCTTAGATGTATAGTCATCTAACTCTCCACCAAAATCTCATAGAGTGCAGATACTAAATCAACCTCTTGCTCCCTTAATTCCTCAAAACTCATGATTAATCATGTTGTCCTGAAACTTCTGTATAATCATTAACTCAATTACTCTTGGTAGTATCATACATCCCGATGATTCCTTACTTTTATATCACATAACTCCGGTGAATATTTTTCTCAGCTTACTTTTATCCTTCTTTTCTCTTTATACTCAACAATTCCATTTAATATCTCAGCTCCTTATTACTTCTACCTAACCCTTTAGTGCTCCAATTACCTTCTCATCGCTCCAAAACTCAAATCTCATTATTTCATATCGATATCATCTCACTCTTTCTTACCTATGGATCTTTTCTTATTATGCTATCACTCATACTTGCCACTAATCTATCCATAAAATCGACGTTCACTGTTCAAACAATTGCATCTCCTTCGTACATCTCTAGAAATCAAAATTCATTTCATATCGTTAAATGCCCAAAGAAATCACACGTAGTTTCACCTCTTAATAAACCAAATCTTCCAAACTCACTCACTGTCTACAAATCCACCTCGCAACATGTCTCCATAAAGTTCACTATATACCACTCTTCTCAACCCCTTTAAAACGAACTTTCACTACATATATTCTTGACCCACACGACTCCTAACCATCTCCCTCCATAATTCTTTACACATCTCAAGTTGCCACCATCCAATCCTTCCTTTCAATCTTTTCATTCTCACGTTCCTTAGACCCACATCATCCCTTACCCACTTTCACTTACTTTTACATTACCCAACACACAATCATATCACTCATCTCGTCTCACAAAACCTGTTCTATATCTCAATTAAGCCATAACGATCTTCCTTTTCTTTTTCCACTATCTATCACAACCACATATAACTCATGTCCTCCCCATCGAACTCACACTCGTCATAGGTGCCACTCTTTACATCATAAGATTGGGTAACTTACGCTTCAGGACCAACACAAACTTAAAACAGTGCATAAAGAAGTAATATAACAGCTTTGAATTAAACATAATATGCAACGAATGTCAAAAGATAAGCATATGACCCAAAACAGGGGTCACTAGATCGAGTACAGGCCACTCGATCGAGTAAGTGACTTACTCGATCGAGTAGGTGAAGATCAGAAGCACGTAAAACAAATTACCAGGGCCACTCGATCGAGTAACTGACGTACTCGATCGAGTTCCCCCCTACTTGATCGAGTACCAAGGCTACTCGATCGAGTACCTACGCATTTCTCAGCACTGTCCAATTTTCGTAAAACAGCCATAACTCACTCATTTCTTGGTCGTTTTGGGCGTGTGATCTATCGTTAGAATCGTAAATGAACAAGGTATCACCTCCAATTGGAATCACATTAAAATCATTTATGCATATCAAGTTATAACAGTTTAAAGACAACCTCCCTATAATCGAAAACACAACTACTTGATTTTACTTCCCAACAACTTAAACGACAACATGGTAAACAAAAACAACTCGATGCTCATAAAACCAGTATCCCTAACCACAAGTTACTAACTTCAAAAGCCAAGCAACAAATAACTCGATGCACATATATCTTTCAACTTACCAATCAGATATTACCCACATGTTTTTATTATATAACTTTACGTAAACAAAATCACAATTATATGACATCAAGTATCATATTCACATGTTACTAGCATAACAACCTTATAAAATCTCTTCCATCATACAACATGCGTAAAAAAAAATATCATATTATCATGCAACAATTATCATCTTTTTCCACCAATTATTCATGCTCTTACTCAAACTTTCAGCTATATAAACTCGTACAACACTACCATCAACATATATGTATACATAACTCTATGTATAACTCAAATCAAACAAATTTTCTTTCCGTATTTCTATAATGCCATATCGTAAAACAACTATCATGCTTTCAATCAATAACTTACGAAATCACATCATCACCATCTTTTCTACACATTCCCCATTCTAAACATACATACATCCACTGATTCATGCCACACATCACTACATAGGTACACAATACACAAGGTAAACACATAGCGATCCCGACTCATATCCCATAGTGACCGGTTCAAAATTGTAGAGCGAGTTCGCGACTTTAGGACGTCTCCCAAGCCTTTGCATTAGCTCCTACAACTTCTACCCCGGGTTCATTTTAATTAGACTCCCTAGGTTCATTAGATTCATTGGTTACAGGTTTCAGGATCGTCTCTCTGATACCATTTGTAACACCCCCATACTACAAGTGCCTTACCAGGACCACTTAAGGCATGGAAGTGCTACCATCTCGGTTACGCGAGGCAATGATAATCATAAGACAATAAAGAAACGTACTTTAAAAGTAAATATAGTTTAAGTGATTACATGATCAAAACCAAAACGATAAATCAAATACAACATTCTCGCATCTCTTCGCTAAAACTATCAAAGCTATAAAACATCGTCGACACAAATGGAAGACTTCTAACGCCACGTGATGACTCATCCCGCTATCCCATACGCGTCATATCATACCGCTCAATAATCGCTCACCACCCCGAATGGATCACCACAGTTTTAAAACATTTAAACGGGTCGCAGTTAATCACACAATTTATGAAAACCAAAGAACACAAGAAACAAACAAACAAACGGTCACACACACAATCACACCCACTCCAATCAATCTCCGTCACCGACTTTCCACTGGACCCTTACCCCAGGGGGACCGCAGCCGTACCCACTAAATCCCCGCTCATCATACCGAGCGATAACCATGTCCCATTAATGTGCACATCCCCTCCCGTGGCGGGTTCCACGGAAGGCGAAACTAGGGCGTGAAGCCACTCCCGCAAGTGACTCCACTCAGCCAAGAACGCATCTCGAGAACCAGAGACAAACAATCAACAATCACAATACAACATCAACAACCGTCTGAATCAATCCACAATATACAATCACAACCGTCTGAATCAATCAACAATATACAATCACAACCGTCTGAATCAATCAATAATCACTAACTACAAAGACAATCACCACACATTATGTAATTAATACTTTGAGTAGGAAACCCTACCTGAACAAAGAACACAATCGACGGTTTCAATAAATAGTCAGAACAAAATTCCTCTTCTACGAATCCTCCTCCTAACATATAATCACATAATCACTAATTACACAAAACTACCACAAATCCCCAATCCCCAAAATTAGGGTTTAACGAAACTTAATTAAATGTAACAAATTCGATACGTAGATCTTACCCTCGACGCAAGGATCACAAAGATGTAAAGAATGATGAAATCCGACCTCTCAAGCTCCGGGATTTGTCAATAATGTGATTGATGCGAAGAACATAGTTTGTTTTCTCTTTGAACGTAATTAGGTTTGATAAAATGTATTAAGGAAGTGACGGAGTTGTTTATATATTCAATCGCATTATTAACAAAACCCGACAAATCATCACCCCGTAAACCGGCTACTCGATCGAGTAGCTGAGGTACTCGATCGAGTGCCCCCTTACTCGATCGAGTATCTAAGTTACTCGATCGAGTACCCAACAGGTCAGAAACTATTTTAAACTGCAAACCACCCTTACTCGACAGAGT
The DNA here is from genome assembly GCF_048544455.1 of Silene latifolia. NCBI lineage: Eukaryota > Viridiplantae > Streptophyta > Magnoliopsida > Caryophyllales > Caryophyllaceae > Silene > Silene latifolia. The sequence goes on along the minus strand of NW_027413222.1, from coordinate 53,081 downwards.
AAGGCCCACTCGATAGAGTACCCAGAGACTCATAAAACCGTAGTATTACAACTTTTATCTATACTCTTCAGAAGAGATCCTTACAATGGATAATACGAGGTTTTTAGAAGAAAATTCAAATTTTGTCTTCCGTTACGATGTTTTAATGGAGATTTGAACTAAAACGAAATGATATCGTATATAAATTATGGTGAAGAAATAGAATGATGCGAACGATGCGACAACGGAATGATGAAAACTAACATTTATCGTTATAATAATACTTGTAAATAACAAGTAAAGCATTTACATAGTGACCTATACCCAACTATGATAAATAATTCCAAGATCCAAATTCATATTAACTTGGGGCACGGTGTGCCGAAATACCCTTTATTAACATGACTCGGTGGATTAACACTTTAATCGATTCTACTTTTAGAACTCTTGGTCGATAAAATTACATTAATATTTATCTCTAGCCCGCAACACATCCGGAAATCATCGTGAATACTTACGTTGAGTTCAATCTTAATTTCGAATAAATGTGTCCATGATCAAAATTCATATTAACTTAGGGCACGGTGTGCCGAAATACCCTTTATTAACATAAATTCGGTGGATAGACATTTATCACCCACTTGTTGGAATATGTGTCCTCCGACAATAATGCGATCACGACTGTTGATCATGATGATCACATGTTTAAATCTCATTATAAAGAATACAATTGGGAAGTAATATTTTACTGTCAACTGGTCCACACATATCGGTAATGATTGGCTGACTAGAGTTTGACATTACTTTTGTGCGACGGTGGTGATCAGTTGATCCCCTAGGTCATACCTATAGGGCAACACTCTTAATTGATCATTTAATTGATCGTATAACGTTACGAGTCAATTAAATTATTTAAAATTGACGGACGATTTTTGGAAGTAATATTTACGTGTCTCATTGAAATTTGATTAAAATGAGATACGGTCTGATTAATCGAATTGTATCATTACTCAGATGAAATTATTGTTTAAGGAAACCATTGAATTTGAATGAATTATTATAAATACAATTTGTTGTGATTTATAATTGGTAAAATATTTTGGTACAAGTAATTATGAATTACTAAGTCGATTTTGTGCATGACGTATTTTTTTTAATACGTTGATTTTTAATATGTTAAAAATATATAACAATTTTATGTGACATGTGACATGTGACATATTGACAAATTGACAAAAATAAAATGGATTCATTTTACATATGTAAACCGAAATTAAGGGTGGAATTAGGATAATATTGTGTTTATTATTTGAGTGGTAAACATGATGATTACCCTAATTGTCTAGCCATGCACACCTAGTTTATATTGTGAAGACAAACAAAGGCATGCATTGGCTCCCTCTTATTTTGATTATTAACAATACATAACATTGTTATTATTGTATTCATTCATTCATCCACAAAATATTATATTCTAGAGAGATAAAATATTTCACCTTCCTCTTCTCCTCTCCTAACCGGTTTTGGGAGTTAAAACCAAATTATTTTGGGTCAATTTTCTTACAAAATTAATATTGTCTAGTATACATAATATTAATTTTATTAAGAGTGTGCTTTGGGTATTAATTCTTGGGAGAGATCCTATACTTGGGTCTTTGTTCATCTATAAAGGAAAGCACAAGAACAAGAGAGAAGGAGATCTCTCTTGTGCCCTAGAAACCGAAATTCCAATGTAAGGATGAATATTTCTTCTTTATTTTGTTTAATGTTTGCATACATAAGATCACCATTAATTTTATGAGTAAATTAAATAATACATATATGAATATGTTGAGTATATAGATATACTTTTCCTTCAATCGGTATCAAGAGCCATGGTTGTTTGCATGCAAATCGGTTAAAAGTTTTTCCGAGTTATATGAATAACATACAAAACTTGTTTAATTTGTGTTACTATGAAATATCACGAAAATCATCATGCATGTTAAAATTTCTGGTCCTAAAATGTTTTTAGGATATTTTGGTTAATTTATGGATTTTTATTGTTCATATTTTACTATAATGGCATTAAAAATATGATTTTATGAATAAAATGTCATTTTCGGACTAAAATTAGCTAAACTTTGAATTTTCCAGTGATTTTTGGATATGTTATCACATATATTATTTGGAGATGACCTGTAAAGTTTCATAATTTTTGGACTTCTTATGCTCGAAAATGGTTTTTTCATTATTAAATTCGGATTTAGGTGAAAAATAGGTTAATATGAGATAAATTTCGAATCTGGTCATAGAAATTTAGTATGTTGTCACATGTAATTTTACAAGATGTGTGTAAAATAATAGGCTATATTCAAGTCTTTTTGCATGATTTATGGATTTTTGAAGAAAAATAGCATGAATAGTGACTTTATTAGTGAAATATTAATAAAACATACTCTATGACTAAAGAAAAATATCATATGTTGCATTTTATTATCTTTTTCAGATCTAACATTGAAAAGTTAATGAATATAATTTTTCACACGTTTTTATGATTATTTAGTTAAAACCGATAAACCGCAACATTGTTTTTCCGGATAAATTTCGAAATTTTTAACCTAAGTTTTTGAACATTATGAGTGTCATGATATTTTTCCAGAATGTTCATGAGTTTAAATTTCAAATTTCAAATTTATTTGAAATTTTGTGATTTATTTGAAATTTATAGCTTATTTTTGTAATTTTTGGTCCATTAATGAACAATTTTTAGAAATATGAGTTAATTATGGTCAAATAATTGGTGAAGATTAAATTTTGAGTCCTAAGAGGTTAGGGTAATTAACTTATGCATAAATATGAATTTATGTAATTTTTGTGATTATAAAATGTTGAAATCACGCAAATCCGTAAAAACCGAGTAATATACGATATTGGCTATTTAAAGGCGATTTAGCATAAAATTGGGCATGTTCATACATATTATAATGCTGCATTTTCTTTATGATTGTCATAATTTAATTTATGTAATTTTTGAATTATGTAATTTTTACTTAGTATGGCCTTAGATTTTAATTGGTATTACCCAAAATGTATGGGAATATCGATTCGGTTGTAATTTTATTGTGATCTCGTATCACCGTTTTGTAATTTAATAGATTTATTATATTTTAGTTACAAATGTATAATAGGAAATTATGTAATTTGTTATGTAATTTTATTTATCTCGGAGTTCCCAAAGACGGATTTCTTCAAGATGGCGATACACAAAGACGGTGTTACCTCGAGATGCGTGCCACAACCGAAGTTCAAGGGACCAATGGAGTTGGTTTCCGAATATGTAATAGTTAAAAAGTTTTCTATTTTAGGAAGGCCATACTAGGATTTATTTTTATGCTTTGCATTTTATTTATGTGTCACATGCATCGCTAAATCGCCATAACTAAAACATGCATTTTTCATCTAATCGAGTTCATCGACCGTTTCAAATACAACTATCGTAGTTCACCGCTTTAGTTAACTTAAAACGTGATAGATAATAAATTGACATGACCTCTCGCTAAAACAATTAATTGAGACATAGCCTTACCAAATAGTAGAAACCATGAAAACCTATTTCGCGAGGGAGTGCACTCGGCCATCCCGGGGTACAAACCTTGTTACGTAGGGGAAGTGGGTGATGAATGTTTATCCACCGAATTCGTGTTGATGAGGGTTTCATCGGCCATCCCGTGCCTAAATTAATGTGAATTTGGATCATGGACACATTTATTCGAAATTTGGATTGACCTCAACGGAAGTATTCGTGACCGTAGTCGCATATGTTCCGGGCTATAGATAAACATTAGAGTAATTTTATCGACCAAGAGTTCTAAAAGTAGAATCGATTAAACGTTAATCCACCGAGTTATATTAATAAGGATTCCATCGGCTATCCCGTGCCTAAATTGATATGAATTTGGGTCTTGGAATCATTTATCTAGTTGGGTAGAGGTCACTAGAAAAATGCATAAAACTTGTTTAAATTTTAAATTTTTACGAGTATTATTATTAAAATGACATTTGTTTTACTACTTCTATTTTGTTTTGTAGACCACTTCTTTTTCTCATAACAAATGGCAACACCAACCCGTAACGCCACGCCTCTCGCTAATTCATCATGGCTCCGATCCTTCATGGATCGATGTAAACTTGAAAAGAATGGGTCAAATTTCTCCGATTGGGATGCCCAACTCAAATTAGCCGCCCAAGGTGACGACAAGCTTCGTTACCTAACCGAGGCCTCTCCACCCGAATCTACTACTAGGTCGACCGCCGCCACTAGGGAAGCATATGAGGCTTACAATAAGGAGTCCGCCGCAATGAAAAACGTGTTGATATTTGCGATGGAGGCGGACCTCCAAAGGAGAGCCTTTAAAATGGGCACCGCTAATGAGATTTACTCCAAGCTTGTGACAATGTTTTCACAAACTCCGCGGATCGTCCAATATGAGGCGGCCGCGGCATTCTTTGATATCGACTTCTAAGAGGGCCAAAAGGTTAGCCCTCATGTGCTCAAACTTATGGAGCTTGTCGAGACCTTGAAAATTCAAAAGGTTGAAATCCCCAAAGAACTCATTGTAGATAGGATTCTACACTCCTTGTCCAAAGTCAAAGCATATGTTCAATTCCGGGTGAATTTTAACATGCAAGACAAGGATGTGTCTCTTGAAGAATTGCACAAGTTACTTGTGCAAGCCGAAAGGGACATGGGGTTAAATGTGAACCCACCAAAGGATGTGCTTAACATAAGCACTAAGAGCAAGGGGATGTTCAAGAAGAATGGGAGGAAGGGTAAGAAGCAAGCTCCCACTTTCACCAAAGCTAGGACTTATGAAGCTAGCACTTCAAAAATCAAGAAGGGTCCTCTTGATAAATGCCATTATTGTAATGGTATGGGACATTGGAAAAGAAATTGTTCCAAATACCTTGGTGATATTAAGGCTGGAAAGATCTCTCCAGTAGGTAAATGACTATCCTTTCTTTTATGTTTCTAATTCAACTATGGTATTGTGATACAAAGTTGTGATAATGTATCTCCCTTTTTATTGTAAATAGGGCCTCCACCAAGCAACGACAAAGGAAAAGAAAAGCAAGCATAAGAAACCATCAAGAAGCTAGGAATAACTTTCATGGAGCTTTGCTTTTTTTTATTGTCTTATTTTATTCATGTTTTGGATTTTAGAACCTTTAAGTTTCCGTGTTTGACATGGAAAGGTATTTTGGATAATTGGTTGTATTTTGGATAATGGTGGCTTGGTTTGCAACCCAAGTCACCCGTTTTATCATTTTATCCTTTGTTCTAAAATTCGTATTTAAATGCTTGTTCTTAGAAACATATAACTTAAAGTGATCTAATAGACAAATATAATGACGGGATTCATTATATGTCCACATGCTTAAGGCTTGTGTATGATCATTTATAAAGTAATTTTTGAGTCTATGAACTCTCTTAAAGGAATGTCAATCACCAAGTACACGTACGAAATCTAATACTATTAGTCAATCTATGAGATAGTTTCTCCTTATACTTCAACATCATTATTTGTGTCTCATATGCTATCTTTGAATCTCTAGTGTATTTATTCTAAAGATAGAGTGGGAGAAAAATGAGGACATAACACACGAGGCAAGATATATTTGTGTACTTGTGTAAATGAGATCTACGCAAGAGAGAATGATTTGAATGAAGGTATATCTATTTAAATAGTATACCCAATAGATGAGATCTATGGTCTCAAGTAAGTTCTATATGACTAAAGAGACCAAGTCTAGTAATCATAAGAGTATGTTCTCAAGATAACTACACGAGGAGACCAAAAGGAAGTTTTGGAACAAAATGACTAATATAAAGTCTTACCAAGAGTTTTGACTAGTTTATGAAAAATTTTGACCAATAGTTTCAACCTTGAGATTTACTTAAGAGCCTAAATGAATCAATATAACATCCTAGTAATAAGCGATATTTATGACTAGAGGTTGCAAGGATTGATATACCGATATCCTCAATTGCTAAAGGTTAAACCATGCAAAAGTCATTACTTAACCTCATTATGAAAATGAATTGGTTAAACCTCCTTCTAAAAGGGATATTTTGAAGGACGTATATTAGATATTACTTATATTTAATAAATGACATTGCCACACATCATTATGACATGAATGTGTTAGAGATTTAAAATCTATTTCCATAAGGTTAAGATGAGACCTCTTCGAAATAGGAATTTTGAAAGGATATGATGGGAACATATATGGCTTCATCTTAATAACTTTGCAAAGCAACATACATTCCAATTTTGAAATGTTTTCGATTAAGTAATAAATTTCGAAACATGTGGAATTAAGTGGGAGTTTAGAAATTATCATGTGAAGACATGGAATTTAGTGGGAGTTATCATCCACTGAATATTTACAACTCATTACTCATTAGGAATGACGAGCTAATATCTTCTTTCACAAAGAAGTATTTGAGTTTTCAATTCTGGATGAATTTGGACTATGATGAATCCAATTACATCAAGAAATATTGGATTAGTATTAAGAGATACACATCGTATCAACATACCATAGGTTATTCATGTAGATGAAAATGGAATTGCCATTAGCAGTCATGGTCGTTCATTGAACCTATGAACGGTTGATCTCATGATTATAAGTTACTAATGTTTCTGCCATTAGAATAATCATGCACATGTCCAATTATAAAACATATGCATAAGAGCATGATGAATCATTGGTAAGCCATAGTAGAAACGTCATGAATTCTCGAGAAGAATTCGATGAGCGATTTCGGTGTTTGACAGAATACTCTGTTATGTGTCAAGAGGTTGCACATATTATGGAGAATCCGAACACACGTAAAGATTTATGAAAATCCTATACTTTTCAAGCCAAAAGGAGAAATAGGAAGTTTGGAAAGATACTTAGTTGAATAAAAGGTTGCTCAAAACTAATCTTTCCTAATATGCTAGGACTTGTGAGAAGTGCTAGGCTAATCATCTTGACAAATTGTTGCAAGACTCTACAAAACATATACCTAGTGCATTGTGTGTGGATGGAGTAGTTGATCAGTGCAAGTTATATCATTCATCACAAATTTTTTCATTATGTGATAATCGATAAGGAAGTTCTTTAAAGATAAAGAACCGAAACCAAGGTCGGGAACCTTGATGTGTACTTGGTAAGGTTCATGCTATGAGTGATAACATGAATATAAAGGATAATATGATTAAGAAGTTTGAACACATGGACACGTAACATGTTAAACTTCTATTGCAATCAACAAGTGTTTACACACTTACGATATGCATCACAAGGTTGTAATATGGTATTGACTACCCGAGTGTGATGTCGACATTTGTCGTTTGAGTTATTATTAACTCACATTATACTTTGTTACATCCAACGGGTTGTAGAGACAATTGAACCCCGTTTAAGTGAACACGGATTAGCATTGTATTTGCCCATAGTTACTTGTATGAGGTGATGTCTCGAAGTGACTAGAGTGTGATGCGATTGATGGCAAGTTCAAGTGCCATAGAGTCATGTGAGATGACTAGTTGATCACATAGGCAGACTGTTAGGAACATTTTATCGGGCCCAATGACCGCTTATAGAGTTCTGGCAAATTTATATAGCCTGGTCGTGGCGAGAGCTACTATAGTATTCAAATGAGTCGATTCTTTTGACTAAAGACTATTCGCCTAAGATGGTACAGTTTCAGATTAACTTTGATTTATGTTACTACGACCTTCGTAAATGGGGTCAAATGGGCATATTTTGGGTTATGATGGCTGTGGCTAGTCGAAGGGAATGAGTGCGATAGGAATTGTCCACCCCTAGTCAGGGTTATAACAATATCTCAGGGCCACTCGAGGAGTAATGAACTGGAAATGCGTGGCCACGCTCGGAATGTATCCATGGTGGATAAATCCGGTCAATCAGTTATTCTCCAGATCGAGGAAACCACTCTCGATATGATCACTTGCAAGTACGACCTGAAAGACACCTTGCATTGAGTGGGAGATAGTAATAGGACAAGAGAATTGGTGACGCACACTTGTCGAGGACAAGTGGGAGATTGTTGGAATATGTGTCCTCCAACAATAATGCGATCACGACTGTTGATCATGATGATCACATGTTTAAATCTCATTATAAAGAATACAATTGGGAAGTAATATTTTACTGTCAACTGGTCCACACATATCGGTAATGATTGGCTGACTAGAGTTTGACATTACTTTTGTGCGACGGTGGTGATCAGTTGATCCCCTAGGTCATACCTATAGGGCAACACTCTTAATTGATCATTTAATTGATCGTATAACGTTACGAGTCAATTAAATTATTTAAAATTGACGGACGATTTTTTGAAGTAATATTTACGTGTCTCATTGAAATTTGATTAAAATGAGATACGGTCTGATTAATCGAATTGTATCATTACTCAGATGAAATTATTGTTTAAGGAAACCATTGAATTTGAATGAATTATTATAAATACAATTTGTTGTGATTTATAATTGGTAAAATATTTTGGTACAAGTAATTATGAATTACTAAGTCGATTTTGTGTATGACGTATTTTTATTAATACGTTGATTTTTAATATGTTAAAAATATATAACAATTTTATGTGACATGTGACATGTGACATATTGACAAATTGACAAAAATAAAATGGATTTCATTTTACATATGTAAACCGAAATTACGGGTGGAATTAGGATAATATTGTGTTTATTATTTGAGTGGTAAACATGATGATTACCCTAATTGTCTAGCCATGCACACCTAGTTTATATTGTGAAGACAAACAAAGGCATGCATTGGCTCCCTCTTCTCCCTCTTCCACCCGGTTTTACCACAAGAAAAGCAAAGGGTTTTTGCCTTATTTTGATTATTAACAATACATAACATTGTTATTATTGTATTCATTCATTCTTCCACAAAATATTATATTCTAGAGAGATAAAATATTTCACCTTCCTCTTCTCCTCTCCTAACCGGTTTTGGGAGTTAAAACCAAATTATTTTGGGTCAATTTTCTTACAAAATTAATATTGTCTAGTATACATAATATTAATTTTATTAAGAGTGTGCTTTGGGTATTAATCCTTGGGAGAGATCCTATACTTGGGTCTTTGTTCATCTATAAAGGAAAGCACAAGAACAAGAGAGAAGGAGATCTCTCTTGTGCCCTAGAAACCGAAATTCCAATGTAAGGATGAATATTTCTTCTTTATTTTGTTTAATGTTTGCATGCATAAGATCACTATTAATTTTATGAGTAAATTAAATAATACATATATGAATATGTTGAGTATATAGATATACTTTTCTTTCACCACTTCCCCTACGTAGCAAGGTTTGTACCCCAGTAAGGCCGAGTGCACTCCCTCAGGAAATAGGTTTTCATGGTTTCTACTTTTTGGTAAGGCTAAATCTCAATTGTTCACTTTAGCGAGAGGTCATGTCAATTTATTATCTATCACGTTTTAAGTCAACTAAAGCGGTGAACTACGTTAATTGTAATTGACACGGTCGATTTACTCGATTTAATGATAATGCATGTTTTAGTTTTCGCGATTTAGCGATGCATGCAACATATAAATAAAATGCAAAGCATAAATAAAATCCTAGTATGGCCATCCTAAAATAGTAAATCTATTAAACTATTACAAATTCGGAAACCAACTCCTTTGGTCCCTTGAACTTTGGTCTTGGCACGCATTTCAAGGCAACACTTTCTTTGATGGATCGCCTTCTCGAGTGGCACCGTCTTCAAGGTACTCCGGAATAAATAAATTACAAATTAAAATGAATTACATAATTTCCTATTATACATTTGTAATAAAATAAAAATAAATCTTTTAAATTACAAAACGGTGATACGAGATCACAATAATTACAACCGAATCGATATTCCCATACATTTCGGGTAATACCAATTAAAACTAAGGCCATACTAAATAAAATTACATAATTCAAAAATTACAAAAAATTAAAATATGACAATCATAAATAAAATGCATCATTATAATATGTATGAGCATGCCAAATTTTATGTTAAATCGCCTTTAAGAGCCAATATCGTATATTAATCGGTTTTTACGGATTTGCGTGATTTAACTTATTAAAATCACAATAATTACATAAATTCATATTTATGTACAAGTTAATTACCCTAACCATCTTAGGACTCAAAATTAGTCTCCACTAACATTTGACAATAATTAAACTTGATTTCTTAATATTGTTCATAAATGGACCCAAAAATATAAAATTATGCCATAAACCTCAAATTAAATCATAAAAATTTCAAATAATTTCAAAATTTGAAATTTAAACTCATGAACATTCTGGAAAAATACCATAACACTCATAATGTCTAAAACTTAGGTTAAAATTTAGAAAATTTATCGAGAAAAACAATGTTGCGGTTTATAGGTTTTAACAATTATGACCATAAAAATATGAGAAAAATTATTTTTATCAACTTTTCACTTTTAGATCTGAAATATATGATAAAATGCAACATGTGACATTTTTCCTTTAGTCATGAAGTATGTTTTAGCATTATTACTAATTATAGTCACTATTTATGTGATTTTTCATCAAAAATTCATAAATCATGCATAAAGACTTTACTATAGCCAAATATTTTACACTCATCTTGTAAAATTTCATGTGACAACATACTAAATTTCCATGACCAGATTCGAAATATAACTCATATTAACCCATTTACCCATTTAAATACGATTTTAACTTAAAAAATCCATATTTCGAGCAAAACAACTCATTTTATCATGAAAATTTACAGGCCATCAGTAGATAATATATGTGAAAAAATATCCAAAACCACTGAAAAAATCGAAGTTTAGCTATTTTTCGTCCAAAAACGTCATTTTTATCATAAAAATCACATTTTAATGCCAATATTATATAGAATGAACAATAAAATCCATAAATAAACGAAATTGTCCTAAAAATCACTTAGGACAAGAAACTTTTGACATGCAAATTTATTTTAAGGTTTATCTTCATAAATCCAAATTAATTAGTTTTCTATGTTAATCATATAACTCGGAAAAACTATAAACCGATTTGCATGCAAACAACCTAAGGCTCTGATACCACTTGTTAGGATTCACTAATCTCATTAATGTACATATTCATATATGAAAATATTTATTTAGTCATAAAATAAAAGCTAGATCTTATGCATGCAAACATAAATGAGATAAGAGAAGAAATCATTAATCATACTATATGATTTCGGATTAATGGGCACCAACAAATTCACCTATTTGTTAGTTCTTGAGCTTTCCTTATAATGGATGAACAAGGTTCAAATTAGAACCTCTCCCAAAAGTTTATACCCAAGGAAACCTCTTAATAATTAATACTATTATGATCTAGTAATAATAAAAGTCTAACTTAAAATTTGATACAAAATAATTTTTATCTTCTCTTGAATATTTCGGTCAAGAGAGGAGCTTTTGTGAGGTTTTTCTTTCTCTAAAATGTTTCATATTGTAGAGAGTATTTTTCTTACACTAGAAAAATGTTAGATGAAGTAGTGAATAAAAATTAGAGGAAAACATTTTTGTTTTTCTCTACATAGAAAACCGGTGGGAGGGGTCTTATTGGAGAGCCAATGCATGGTCTTGTTCTTCTCAAGATAAGACTAGGCATGCAATGCTAGACATTAGGCTTTAATCATTATGTTTCCAATTAAAAATAAAAACACAATATAAACCTTAATCCCTCCAATATTTCGGTACACTTGAGATAAAATGGGTAGTCCATTTTATTTTGTCATTTGTCAATTGTGACATATGTGACATGTTACTTGACATGTGAAATTGTAATATATATTTAACATATTAAAAATCAACATACTCATAAAATATGTCATATACAAAATCGATTAGTAATTCGTAATTACTTGTACCAAAACGGTTTATCAAATTATAAATTACAACGTCTTGTATTTATAATAAATTATTCATTCAATTTCAATTGTTTCGTAAACAATAATTTTATCTTAGTAATAAAACAATTCGATTACTTAGACTGTATCTCATCATATATTATATTAAAGCAATAACCGCCAACTCCTTTGATCGCCACGTGTCACTGCCTCTTCAGATGCCACGTGTCACTCTCAACTTTATTTAAAAAAAAAAGAAATAATAAAAAGAAGAAAGAAAGGCACGTAAACATGTTTGACTAATTCCTCTGCATTTACCCAAAATACTTTGCTATATTTACGCAACTTCAATCATGTTTGAGCGACAATTAATATTCTTGAATATATTTGCCTAAATTAATTAGAATATATGAAACAACCTTATCTTATCTTATTTTAAAATAAGATTATTATATAGGTATGAAACGGAAATATTAGAAATCCTATCAAATTAGTCATATACATATTCTCTATAAATGACAAAATCTTAACTAAAGTATTTTGTGCTCCAAAGCTTTAAAGAAACATGGAAGATTCCTTCAATTAATACACAAAATATTTTATATTTCCAAGATGCAACAAAACTTAACAGAAATTTAAATATGAAGCATCATCAGAATAATCTTTTTCCCTTTTATTTACAGTGTAATATTTTGTAATATATTTATCGTTTTATGCAATAATTTATAGTACGAAATCTTTATACGTTATCATAAGTCATAATCAATTAAAGCTCACATACATTTTTCACAAAAAACTCATTATAGACGGCACATATCCGTCTATAACTAAAGACGGACCAAATACAATACCACATTCCTAATAGGACAAGCAACAAGTGGGGTGGTGGGGGCCAAAAATATCACCACTTTCAAGCTATTTGACCCTTCTTTAGCTATAGACGGTTATATCTGTCTATAACAAGACTAGCTGTACATTCTTAAAATATACTAAACTACTATAGTACTACTCCGTATTGCGTACTACCATTTAGTCAGAGCAATGTGGTTGAACAAATATCAAAAGCTTTCTTCCAAATTTATATTGCCATGATTATCCGCTCTTAGAGTTTTAACAACATTAAACGGAACAGAAGTTAAGAAAGAAGAACCCAACAAAAAATAGGTGAAAAAAATGAAAGAAAGTGAATTAAGAAAAGGGTAATTTCGTCTTTTTGCCGGACGAAATTAGCAACGTAAGGGCGACAAAAAAAAATTAACAACATCAAATAGAACGGAAGTTAAAAATATGTTCCAACAAAGAACTCGGCAAATTCATGGTGAAAGTGTGTTTATATATTCTTATTTGTTCAAGTAGAATCCCACAATAGATGACTAAACTATATGGAGTATAAATCAAGCGAAGTAGTACATTTTGCAATTCTTAAGGTTTTTTTCTTATTTCTTTGGGATATGTTTTGTAGAACTGTTTGATTCTTACCATTGTTTATGGCTATTTTATAAAAAAAAAAGTATTGTTCATGGCTATTGTAACTAATACAGAGTACTTTACAAGTTATTTTCTCCATTTATGAAGGTTTATACAAATCTTTAATTTCATTTAAACATTTTTTATTTTTCCAAGTTGTACAACAAAGATGCAATAACAAAATCGAAATCAATTAATTAATCATGAAGCCTTAAGTACAAGCGATTATTCTATGGTTAATGAAATATCAAGTGTGAGGCAATACAAGCATAAAACAGATAGACTAAAATGTACATTTTTCAAACATTTTGAACTTTGATACAATCTTTGTGAAATGTAAACTTTGTATGATAAATTTTAACAATTATGACTTTTGAAATTTGTTTAAAATATCTATCGATATCATGTTATTTGTTGTATTTTTTTTTTGAAATGAAAATATAGTTAACCTAAATTAGTTTATCGTCGAACCGATACTAGGTTGTGTTGTTTGACTGTAAATTACCGAATCATTGCGAGTTGGAGTTTTTCGGGTTATGGATTGCGGCAAGGTCTATGAGTTTAGACCTTGATAAAACGGGTCAGTCGGGTCAAGTAAAGTTTTAACCGATCTACTTGAAAATTCTTTATAATTCATAAGGATTATTATACCATTAAATTGGTTCATAAATGCGGGAAGTGCAAATTCACGTGAAGTAGAAAATCTTGGGAAATAAACTCCTTAGCCTAATTCATGAGAATTTCTAAAAAGTGTTTGGTTACCCATGTCGGAACTTAATTCATGGGAATTGCAAGTTACCAAGGAGGTATTGGTAAGTAACTTCCTACAATTTTGTAGGAAGTGAATTCCATGGAAGTTCTACTTCCCCCATTTTTGCAAAATTGAGTAACCAAACAACTTTCGTTTTTGCAATTCATGGGAATTCCCCCCATTTTGCAAAATTGAGTCAACCAAACAATTTCATATTTGCAATTCATGGAATTTCCACTTCCCATAATTTTACAAGGGCAACCAAACAACCCCTTATTTAAATTCAATTTTATTTGAGATTAATATTTAATCGTATTTATTATTTATATAAATATTAGTATCACAATTATATAGATAACTTTTTAAAACAAGTACAAATGTCTTTTTTTTTTAAATTATAGTTAACATAAATTTATCCTTGAAGTGATACCAGGTTATGTCGGTTGACTCTATATTACTGAATCATTACGAGTTTGGGTTGTTGCACATTATGGGTTGCGGGTTAAGGTATACAGGCATAGATCTTGGTAAAATGAATCGATTGAGCCAGTAAAGTTTAAATCCATCCAACGTAAAGTTCCATGTAATTCACATATTTTTTTTATAGAATTATGTCATAATTATTATAGAGTAATAATTAATTTGATTACAATTTTAGAAAATAGATGAGGTAGGGTAGTTGGAGGACGTATAATTTAAAAAATGGATTGTCGGGGGTGGTTAGTTGTGGGGAGAGAGAGGGGGGGGGGCATGAGTTGAGAGGGACGTTGTCGTCCCAACTGTATGTTGGGTGCAATCATCACTACGGTGGAGGGTATGTCGATGGATCTTGAGGTAGTTGGTCAGTGATGATGGACGCTGCTTCCAGACGTCCAGGCGATGACGGTGGTGGGAGAGAAAATGAGAGAGTAGGTAGAGAATTTAGACGAGAACAAACAAGAGGGGTAATATGATAAAAAAACGTACAATAATGAGTAACATTAAATGTATACTGCGTAAATAAATAAGTTATGAAATCTACAATAATTTTATATCCACTTTTCATATTTCACCTATCATAAGTTAAAAAGTCGAGAAAAAAAAGCACATTACTTCGAATAAAATCAAGTATCATAAACTTCTTATCAACAGTGTATGAGTAGGCAAAGTAAAATTTGCTAAAATTTAGTTATTCCCTAAGTTTAAATATTTATAAGTTTTGACTTTTAAAAATACCTTTCGTTACCACCCGTGCAGTGCACGGGTTTAAAAACTTGTTTAATCAAATTACAATAAGACACGTTAACTTTACTCACAAAATTAGCCGTTAATTTTAAGCAATTTAATTAACTCGTATCGGCATACGATTAATTAAATAATCAATTAAGAGTATTTCCCTATAGGTATGACCAAAGGGGATAAACTGATCATCACCGTCGCACGACAGTAATGTCAAACTCTAGTCAGCCAATCATTACCGATATGTGTGGACCAGTTGACTATAAAATATTACATCCCACATGTATTCTTAAAATGAGATTTAAACATGTGATCATCATGATCGACAGTTGTGATCGCATTATTGTCGGAGGACACATACTCCAACAAGGAAGTGAAATTGGGAGTGGAGATGATTCCACATCTATGGAGGAAGATGATGATAATGATGATATGTTGGAGGATTAGCAAACCTTGGAGGCTCCTACACTCCTTCACCCCTCTTATGGTTTGTCTACTTCTTTTGTTTGCTTTATTTTATTTTGATCATTTGATTGAGGAGTCCTAGCAACATGAAGGACTAACACCTTGGCTTCATTAAAGTGTTCTTTTTATTGTTCCCACTTGTAAAATCCAAAATGACAATTTGTAGTTTCATGCATTTCATTCCATGTGCATGAACTACCCCGAAATTCAAGACGTTAGAAATAATGTCTATTTTGGTTTGGGGAAGTCCATGCATATGCATCGGGAGGTAATTTAAATTACGCTCTCCGCCATAACAAAAACTCATGCATCATGTAGTGTAGCTTAGCATATTTTGCATTTAGTTTAGAAATCATGCATCATGCTTGTATAATTTCCTATCGTATTGGCCATTGAGGACAATGTCCATACTAGTGTGGGGATGGGAAATTCTAACTTGACTTTTATTCAAAAATCCAAAAAAAATCAAAAATTTCGAAAAATCCAAAAAAATTGAAAAATTGAAAAACCAAAAACATGTTCATTTCCGTTATAGTGTAGTCTTGTATATATTGTTTGTATATATTGTGTTTGTTCATCCTTTTTCACATTGATTGACTACGCCACATCCGAGACATGAGGATATTGAAGACCGCATGGTATGATCTTTCCAATCTCCTTTTTCCTCTTTATGTTAATGACTATGTGGCTTTATTTTGATTGATGCGGTATAAACAATGTGAATTTAGGATTGCATTTAGATTATTTGGCATATTAGTTAGTAGAATCATATGCATTAGGATGTATAAATGTTAGTTGCATCATGGCATATAGTTGCATGTTACAAAAATTTTGTGAAACCGTCTACTTGGGAAGCTTGACAAGTGTATATAGGCCCTAGTAGATGCTTTTTCTTCTTAAGACTTTGTTTGTTAGAATACTTGTAAAACACCCTAGGATGTGTCATGCTAGTATCCTTTGACCCATGGATTAAGGCCTAGTCAAGAGTACCTTGTGGTGTGATAACTCCTTGGCTACCGTTTATTCCAAGGTGACCCTTGAAACCATGCAACCAACCATCATCCATGTTCTACCACATTTTGCCATCAAAGGAAATGGGCACAAAAAGAAATTGTTCAAAAATTTGAGTTTAAGAAATGAAAAGAAAAGAAAAAGTTTGCAAAATGCATCAAAAGAAAAGAGGAGTAACAAAAATGAAAACTCCTATGCTTCAAATATAAGGCACCCTCGTTACTAATTGGGGTGACTTTGAAAATGTTCAAAAGAAAAATGCAAAAAGTTGAAAAGTTGTCAAGTATTGAAATGCCAAACATCAAAAGAAATGGCAAAAGAAAGTGTTCTCAAATGTTATATGCCACAAGAAATTGGGGGGAAAACAACAACAAAGCAAACTACCAAATGAAACTCAAATACTATCGATCCCTTTATCCATCATATCAAATTTTGTTCATGGTAGAGAGGGGACGACCCTCCTTCTTGTCTAGGCAAGAAGGGGAATTCCGCGATCCTCCAGTGTTTCTAACACCATAGGGAGTCTATTCTTGACAAATGCATTTAAAGATTGAGGACAAAGATACCCTAGCTTGACACAACTTGGAGGTGATTTATTGGTATCCTTCTAGGCTTAGTAGTTTGAAGAAATTGCATCTATGAAGGAGTGTGTACCCTTGAATTGCTTCCCTTGTAGATAATTTCCGCCACTTATATGAGGAAAGTGGCTATTCTTTTGTAGATGCATCCATTACTTGATTTTGTGTGCTTTAATGATTGGATGTGTCGCCATTTTGGCAAGACCCACCTTGCCTTGCAAGAAGGCATCCTACCTCATGGTTGTCTTGTTGTGAGTTGAAGGGGCGGAGTGAGACCCGCTAATTGTCTCATGTGGGCTATATTAGTAGGATAGTTTAAATAAGGGTCCTAATTTTGTCACCTCTTTACTCGGGACGAGCAAAGGTTTGGTTTGGGGATATTTGATGTGACCATTATTTGAGCACATTTAGTTCCCGAATTAGCCTCGTTCCTATGCTTTTTAGTGCATATTTGGGTCATTTACTATCTTTAGTTCTTTGTTTTGCATATTCTTTGAGGTTTTGTTTCCTTGGTAGGAGAAGAGTGCAAACCTTGCATTTTCATGGCAAAATAGAGCTAAATTGATCGAATCTAATGACCAAGCATCAAAGAGAAGACAAGACTAGAAGGCCTCTGTACATATTATAGTAGATGGGCAATGATGAAGAAATCCTTGCATCCCCGACTAAATCCCGGAGGATTATTGGAAGAAGAGAGGAAGAAAAGAAGGCTGGAACACAATCCGCCCGTCCAACTAGGCAAGACGCCCGTCCAACACTTCAGGAATCCGAGCGTCTTTGCCAGAGGGACGCCCGTCCAACCACGCCACAATCCGCTCGTCCAGCGTACCAATCCGCTCGTCCAGCGTACCAATCCGCCCATCCAGACACCACGAAATCCGCTCGTCCCGATCCCTTGGACGCTCGGATTCTCTTACAGGCCCACACGTCCTCTTCTTCCCTCCATGAAAGATGCGCATATTTATGAAAGACCGGCAAAAAGGAGACTCGCGTCTTTTCTGAGAGGAGCGATTCCTCGAGGACTTAATCGTCATTTAAGCCCTTAGTAAACCCTAATTTGTGTACCTAATCCCCACTATAAATATCTCATTAGTCTAATTAGATGAATCATGTTCTTCTTATCAATCTTTAGTGTAGTTTATATCATTCTAATCTCTTCTTAATCTTGTAATAAACTTCTAATTAAGTCTTAATACAAATCTCATTTCCTTAATTTCTCTTTTGTTCATCTTTTATTTTGGGTAATTGAATATTATTTGGATTATTATTGGGAGATTGACAACCTTCCAATCAATCATCAAGTACTTCTATTATTCTTTGTTTTTTTTTTGGAATCATTAGTAGGTATAATTCTCTTAATCCTTTTTTAATTATTGTTAATCATCTTCATTTATTCATCATGTTTTGTTTTGTTAATGTGATTGACAACCTTGTTAACATGTTAAACTTGATAATGAGTGATTAGTTTCCTTAACTAGGGTTAATGGGTAATTAGGGGAAACCAACATGGGAGATGATTCATGCTTAATTTAATATGTTTTCATAATTTATTTGCTTGCTTGTTGTGATCTTAACTTATGCACATGTTATGTTTGATGAAATGCGAGCCTATGAATCCTTGCATTTTTTACCCATCACTTACCTTTTCAATGAGACTTGTAATACATAAACCAACTCGAGTCTCATTAGACCATGCATATAGTTGAGTAGGGAGGATTAAGTCGACTTGTAGGTGTTGTTCAATCTAATCGATTCGGCTCCGGGACCCAAACCTTCCTAGGATTCTAAGATATAAACCAACTCGATCCATCACAACAATAATTGCTTGCTTATAATTTGAGAATATGTTTGTATGATCAATTCCCATGAATCCCCTATGACCCCATGACACCCTAGTGCCTTTAATCAATTGTTTACATCTCATTTTAATCATCTTGCTTGTTTACTTTTATTGCTATTTAGTTTAGTGATCTTCTCATCTTAACCCAAATTGTGACACCCCTAGACACTGCTGCTTGCAATCGAAAATCCTACATCAATACCCGTCCTTTGGGATCCGACCTTTACTTGCCTCTTTACTAATAGTAGAGTTGTTTGTGAAGTTATAAATATTGTTTTGGTCTAGGTGCTCCGAACGACAAGTAACCGAAAAATAAGCTCCAAGTGAGTCCGACCACGCCCGCAGGTTCAACCCTCGCGGAGCCGTAACCCGTCTAGCATCCCAGTTCGCAACAAAGGCATCATCCGCGTCCGTCTCCACTCTCCGTCTCTTCCCCCGCGAGACTCCACGCGACGGGGAGGAGGCCTCTCAACGACCCTAGCGACGTTCTGAAGCTCCCGTCTAGTGGGCCGAGGACCCCTCCTCCTAGTACAAACCCTCCTCCCAGAGGTACCAGCCTCAGACCCCATCTGAGCCCTCCCAGCACCAACAGCCTCAACAGCAGGCTCCTCACGAGGCCCCGTAGCTCCCTCAGCACCAACGGCCTCCTGACGAGCCCTCACGGCTCTCTCGGCTCTAACAGCCTCCTCAGTGGGCTCCCCCTCCTCGGAAGCGTCCTCTACCACCACCTCGGGTGCACTCACCGGAGTACTAACCGGCCCGGTCCCAAACAAGACCTCTAAAGTCTCAGCAACGGACCTAGTGGGCCCAGAACACTCCCCTGCAATTAGGACAAAACAGAAAACGTCAGCCAAAATTTCGGCATTACGACGGCACAAAGTGGACAAATCCAAAAAACAACAAACCACTTGCAAATGCAAAAATAAGACAGGGGCAAACCCGCCCAAACCCAACCAACAAAAAAACACTTCACAAAAAATCGCACAAACAACCGACTCGCCCTTCTTTTCAAGCAAAAGACGAGTCAAAACAACAACGAAAATTTCAAAAACCACCCAACACCTCAAGGCCCACACAAGGCCCGCAAACAAACAATAAAAATTCCCGACACAACTGGGTATTTTTTATAGCTCTAAAAGGCGATTTTACGCCAATTCGGGCACAAACAGGTCAAAAATTCAAAACATAACCACAACAAAACCATGTGATTTAATCACGTCTCAAAGTGACCTAAACTACGGTTAAGGTCCATTTCAAGACAAATTGGCTCAATTTGAGCTCAAACATACGCTTATTTCATCAGACATAAGACCGTCCCAAAAAGGCAAAAAACTCAAATTTTGACCACAACACCCGACGAACGTTCAATATGGCAAAAAGGGTCTTCCCCGACTACAATACAACCTAGTGGGGCACACAACTCAAGCAAACAAACTTGGCATTGTGAAATAAGACGGTTTGTTTTGTCTCATTCACGTTTTTCGAGCCTAGGGAGCGGGAACAGGGATCAAAATGCAAACTAAAAGCACCCCTATACTCCTAAACAAGTTTCTAACCTAATGCAATCATCAATTTCACTCGAAAATGGGCTAAACAAAAATGCCCAAATCAATTTTCGAAAGGTTAGGGTTTCGCCCTAATTCAATTTACAAAAAGACAAACAAATAAATAGATTCAAGAGGATTTACATACCTTGAGATGATAATGGCACAAAGTCAAGCAAGAAAAAAAGTCAAAAATGGTGTTTTTTTCGTTTTTTTTTTATTTAGTGTCGAGGAAGACGAATGGGAATGAGAGCAGCCACTTCTCACCTCTTTTTACAGAGAACATGGAAGTCTCCTTCCCTCGCACAATAGCTCGCGCCTCAATCGGGCGTTCCCTGCTTTATTCAACAGAATTTTGGGCTTTGGCCCAATTCCCACACAAACTTTAATTTTTCAACGGCGGAATTAAAAACCGTCATCTTTCAAAAACAAAAAAAAAATAGTGAAATTCAAACTCCCTATTTTCGCAAAATGTTCAACGACGGCAATAAAAACCTTCATTTTTTCAAATATAAAAACAAAATAGTGAAATTCAAATTCGCTATTTCCACAAATTTCAAATTTTCAACATTGGCATTAAAAACCGTCACTTTCAAACAAAAATAAATAGTGAAATTCAAATTCGCTATTCTCACAAAATGTTTAACAACATGTTCAAATCTCAAACAAACGACATTAAAAACCGTCACACCTTCAAGCAGGATAGTGAAATTCACTACCCTTCACAAATCTCAAATCGTGGGAAGACGAAATCGAAACCGTTATCCCCAAACACACATCGAATGGTAGGATGCACATCTGCCCTTTTCTACAAAATTCCAACAAACGGCAATAAAAACCGTTACCTCTCTTCGACATTTAAAATCACCGCCGCCCACAGGAGCAAGCCTCACGAGCCTATCCATTTCGGGCGCCACAAACATCCAATATAAACACCGAGATTCCCCAGTAGGATATCGGAGGCTTCCACACGGAGCCCGCTAAACTCAAACGACCTCTCGAAATAGGCCCGTCCAACATGGCTATTTCCTACAGGCGATCATTTGACCTTCGAAATGGCTGGCGAGCCTCACAACGAACATTTAACGTGACTGGCGAGCCTCAAAACGCATCACATTCAACAAGGCTGGCGAGCCTCACAACGCACATTTAACATGGCTGGCGTGCCTTAAAACGTACCACATTCAACGCGGTTGGCGAGCCTCATAACGCACCACAATTCAACATGGCTGGTGAGCCTCAAAACGCAACATCAACGCGGCTGGCGAGCCCCATCATATCCGCAACGCGGCTGGCGAGCCCCATCATATCCGCAACGCGGCTGGCGAGCCCCATCATATCCGCAACATGGCTGGCGAGCCTTTGTCCGCAAACAAGAAATGACTCAAGGACATATCCCGAAGATGCCTCAAGTATGACTCCTTCTTATGGCTGGCGAGCTTTTGTACGTAGTCTGACGGACTTTAAACGACCCGCACGGATAGTCGACAGACTCTAAACTATTCTCGACGATAGGTCCTTGACTCGTATCCCCGAGTCGCCTTGGCGTCGCCCTTCCCGACGGCAGTTCCTCGGACGAACCCTTTCGAGCCGCCTCGACGTCGCTTCGGTCTCCAGGTTATAATATTCGATTGATCTGGGGGCTATACTTTGACTTTCGCCCTGTCCAAGCCTCCTTCAAAGTGGGGGCTCTCTAGATACCGAGTATCTGTTGAGTCTCCAACAAACACCCGATGATTATCGGACTACAACATACTTAGGAGTCGCAGCGTTTAATCGACAGTTTTGTACAACTATACGTCGGTAAACCTAAAACGATTTCGAAAACAAAACATTAAAAACTTTTTAAAAGTACCTGGAGTGTTAAATGCATGACGACGGGGTCGCAATAACACTAACTAGAGTCAAAACCGACACCGGACAAAAAACCGACTCAAAAATTCAAATCCCGACTCCAACAACGAGTCAAACCAAGTCAAACACAAAAAACAAAACTTTTCAAGACTTCCATGTTAAGTATTTCCGGAATGCTTCATGGTCAAGTACAAATCATGATTTCAATTGCGTGAGAGTGACAAGACACCTCGAAGACCCCCGAAATGGCTCGCGCCTCTTCGAACAGCCCATGCGGCCACGTCACTCAAAACGCAAACAACCACCCATTTCTCGATAAATACCCACTTTCACACACCATACACTTTACGCGAGTGTCCGCCCCCTCATCTCTCCCTTAAAATTCTAGACTCGACTTCTCAAGTCATAAACCGACACGTGTTTTCGACCTACCGATCGAAAACATAAGCCTTACACATTGTTTTGTACCGTCATTGTGCACTAAACAACTTGACCGACCATCTCGACCAACTACGCCATCACTAAACTTAAAACACTCTTTTACATTGCTAAAATAATTTTCAAACCGAGTTTTCCGACTAAACAAGTTGATACACTTTCGGCGATTTCTCGTCTCAAGCCTAGCTTGTAAGTATGTGAGTGTAAAAATCCTCTTCTATCATGTTTTTCATCTGTTTTATGACTATAACATGCTAAAACATGCATAACATGGTTCAAACATGGGTTAAATGAGCCAAAATCGGATTTTGGCCGGAGACAGGGGCTGCTTGTATAGCAGGAAGGCTCGTGCCTGAACCCCCTCTCGGGCCTTAATCTAGCCGTGTTTGGTCTCATCTTCCTCTTTATTTCATTTTTTATTTGTAATCGGTTTTTACCTTTTCAAATACTTCAAATCATTTTCATGACAAACTTTTAACCACAAAACATTTTTCACCCTTGGTTCCTAATACCATGACGGTTTAATCCGTGTTTCGGTGATAATAATTGGTTAATTACATTTTAAAAGGTATTTTAAAACCTTTTATTTCATTTCTTTACATTTTCAGAACAAACATATTAGTCATAAATACGAAGTCATCCATGGTGCCACATACCATGTCCGATTTTAACCCGAGTACGATGATAAACATTGACTAATCATAAACAAATGAACTTAAAATAATTCGTTCATAATCATTTTCAAAACTATTCATGTCAAGCTTGCAAAACCGAACCCGACATCGAATATTGTCAATACAATGACGATTATTCAAGTCTTGTTCCTCATATTAACACAAAAGCGGTCTAAACGAACTTTTCAAACCAAGATGGGTTCAAACACCCTCTTTTTGAACCATTTTACAAACCTTTTAATAGTCATAAGACGTCCCTTCAACCGTCTGCTGACTCGCGCCTAAACAGGCCAACCATTTCCCAACTTTCAAACCAGGACAGGCCTGTTTGCATCGCCTGATGGCTCGTGCCTATATAGGCTGCCTGATGCAGACCCTATTTCCTTCTAGCACTTGTCTAGGACGATACCGACTTCGGTTAACCCGAATACAGGACGGATCAGATGACAAATCTACTCTTTTACATTGTATTTGCAAAACACCTTACTAAGACAAATGGATCACGTTATGCACCATAAACCTAACTCGGTAAATGGATGTTTAATTTCCGTCTTGCATGCAAATCAACATCAAATCCAACTTGATATCAAATACTTGATACTTGGATTAAACAACCGACATAGAAAGCTCACATGTTAGGTTCAAACTTGTGGATGCGCATTCATGCATTTACCCGTTTTATCAAATTTCACACTTAACCAACCAAGATCGATCAGTAGAGGCCGCTACCGCGGGCGGGATTGGGTGTCCGATTAAAGGGCTTCCCAATACGTACCTTTACCTCTTACTCATAAACTTTGGATAGTGGACGAGCTTATCCAGGGCGTACGAGAGTCATTCTAGAGATAGGATGCTAAAGAGGGACGATTCCTTATCTTTAGTACCTAAGTCAAACACCTCTTTTTGCCTTCGTTGACCTAGGTATAAAGTGGATTTGAATGGGTTCCAAGCATTCCACAAATGCTTGGTGGCGACTCCGAACATCTCTTGCATCGTTTTGAGACCGCGCCGAGACGTAACCGACCGATCTAAAACGATCCGGTCGAAAGCATTTTTACGCCGCCGAGCGTGTCTTTCAAAAGACCGCTATACATCCGCATATCGGCCTGGCGTGTACGTGGTTATGTCCACAAGATGGATCAACAAGCCTAAGACTATGAAATAAATTGTTTGTCCTCAAATCATCATAAATGGTAGGAGGAATCAAAGAGGTGGGACTCATAACAACTGGGGGGTTCATCACACTTAACCTCTATGTTTGCATCACTAAGTCCTGCATAAACCTCAAATGGATCAACAAAATCATTCGTGAAAGGATTTTAAAATTAAGGAGTCTAAGGACTCCGACAAAACCTCATTTGAAGGTTCAACCTCATCATAATCACAAGAAGGCTCAACAACATTGTTCGTAGCAAGCGTCTCATCTACTACAAGCTCAATGTCATCAATATGAGTCTCCAAATGGTTAATTGGAATGACATTAAGGTGACAATTAAAAGAAAAGTCGAACCATCATCATCATATCGTCATCCAATAATTAAAAATCAGAAGAGATAATAGACTCCCATTAGGAGGGCGGAAGGGCATAAGGTGAAGAAATAGGCTCACGTAATCTCGCTTTCTTTAGAAAACGTTGTTGCAAACGAGACTGGACCACTTTGAGGTCCTCTCGGATGCACCATATATTAAACTAGCTTAAAACCCGTGCAAAGTTGCATGGGTATATTTGTAGGCATTTCTTTAAACACTTTAACATTATTATAGATTGAAAGTTATGAAAATTTCAACATATAAACTGGCCACTTTAACAAATAGTCATTCACTCCGGTTTAAAAACATAAAAGGAATAATTTTGAGACAAACGATTATCTAAATTGTATGATTGAACAATATTGTCTAATCGAGTAAACACGGTGCTTGAAAAATTTTAATTCATGCCAAACAATTGTATATACTATATAGGATATGAAAATTATTTTAAAAATACTGCAAAATTTTAAAATAATTATGATATTATGAAGACCTTCGAATTAGAGAAGTTAGTAAAAATAACAATAAAATCTTGATGGTATAAATTTTATGCTAATAACATAAAAGAAATTTCCTGTATTTAGCTATTTAGTTACTCGGCCTATTTTTAAGGGATCCTAAAATCTATGTTAATTGTGGAAGTGGGGTTTGGATGGAAAAAAACATGTTATGGTTGTTGTTTTATGATGAAATTTCATGTCATCATAATCACAAGAAGGCTCAACAACATTTTTCGTAGCAAGCGTCTCATCTACTACAAGCTCAATGTCATCAACATGAGTCTCCAAATGGTTAATTGGAATGACATTAAGGTGAAAATTAAAAGAAAAGTCGAACCATCATCATCATATCGTCATCCAATAATTCAAAATCAGAAGAGATAATAGACTCCCATTGGGAGGGCGGAAGGGCATAAGGAGAAGTAATAGGCTCACGTAATCTCGCTTTCTTTAGAAAACGTTGTTGCAAACGAGACTGAACCACTTTGAGGTCCTCTCGGATGCGCCATATATTAAACTAGCTTAAAACTCGTGCAAAGTTGCACGGGTATATTTGTAGGTATTTCTTTAAACACTTTAACATTATAGATTGAAAGTTATGAACACTTCAACATATAAACTGGCCACTTTAACAAATAGTCATTCACTCCGGTTTAAAAACATAAAAGAATAATTTTGAGACAAACGATTATCTAAATTGTATGATTGAACAATATTGTCTAATCGAGTAAACACGGTGCTTGAAAAATTTTAATTCATGCCAAACAATTGTATATACTATATAGGATATGAAAATTATTTTAAAAATACTGCAAAATTTTAAAATAATTATGATATTATGAAGACCTTCGAATTAGAGAAGTTAGTAAAAATAACAATAAAATCACGATGGTATAAATTTTATGCTAATAACATAAAAGAAATTTCCTATATTTAGCTATTTATTTACTAGGCCTATTTTTAAGGGATCCTAAAATCTATGTTAATTGTGGAAGTGAGTTTTGGATGGAAAAAAACATGTTATGGTTGTTGTTTTATTATATTATATAGATTGGCGTGCCACTTCCCGCCATTTGAAATCCATGAAATCCAAGAAAATCTCAAATTCCTCACCACTCTTGTAGTAAACACTCCTACTACTATATGACCCATGTAAACCTCATCAAGGACTTGTTCGAGGGAGATGAGACTATTACAAAAGTCATAAAATCGGTTAAGATAGTCATGAAAGGCTCATCCTTATTTTGTGGGAATCGGAATCCATCATTCATTATGTGAGGCTAAAATGATTTCTGTAAAATAGCTTCATTACCTGGAAAAGGCGTTAAACTACAAGAAATCTGTGAGAACTGTCCCAAGAAACAAGTGTTCCCTCGGACAAAATAAATCAAGAAAAAATTCAACAACTAATAGCAAACAAAACCGTGTTCCCTGGCAACGGCGCCAAAATTTGATAAGGATAGTCGCTTACCTAAATCAAAGATAAATAACCCAAATCTAGCTAATAATTTAATGTAGTTAGGGAAGAAGGGGTAGAATCACAGGTAGACAGAAGTTGTCATGAAGCGGATTTTATCTAGATCGGTTTTCGATTGTGTTCTGAAGTTTTGTTTGTAAACTAATGCAAATGACAATGAAATTATAAAAATATAAAGAGGAATCTAAGAATACAGGTTTCACATGTAACTAGTTTAATAATATTGTCAAATACAGGTATTGTGATGTCCGTATTGTCAAGGTCAAAGACACAAGCCTATCGATTTATAGCCAACCTTAAGACGGATCCTAGAGGTTTTCGATCTTACTAGGTCGTCTTACTACTCATGCTTTGCCTAATTTCCTTCCCGGCTTTCAGTCTTAGGTCGGAAATTAACAATTATAAACAAATGATTATGGTTACAAATCATAGTTTATCAATTAAAACAACCAAAGAAAAAGAGACAATATAATGACAAAACAAACCCAATTCAACAATGAGACATGATAATTATACATGCTACATACCTTTCCCTAGATTTATAATCTACTCACACATGATGAAATGTAAACAAATGAAAAAAATATATGTAAACAATTGCATAATTATAAATTAGAGATGGAAAAATGAAATACTAAAAATAAAGTAGAGAATAAGAAATTACCAACAAAATGAAGAACAGGAACTTGGTAAATAAGAACAATATAACCCAGAAATAATACTTAAATTACTTGAAGGAAATGTTGATAACAAAAGCAAACTAGATTATGAAGAACTAGGTTTTTATGTAAACTGAAGTGTATGATAAAAGATAAATAAAAGTTCTCTAGAGATAAGCTTAAATACACAATGAACTAGAAAAAACATGAAGAGTTGCCTGAATTAGACGATCCTCGAGAATCTGGGGATCAAACACTTCTAGGGGGTGCAACATCTGTACTCAAAATATCATGAGGTACCAAACGCTGAGATTCTGGGGTCTGAACAATTCTAGGGGGCGCAGCAATGGCTAGAATTTAACAAAAGATAGTCGTAAGTTGCTTCCGTGATCACCCCGAAATTCTGGGTCTTTGCAATATTTTCCTTTCTTCATTAGTACTTGATGAGTCTGTCGCAACCTATAAAAAATAACCCTACCGGTCTTTAACTAATATAGCTAGGGAAGTTGGGATTATATCCACAGGGAGACTAAAATGTTTTATTCGTTGCTAAAATTCTATCTAGGTATCAATTGGGGTTGTTTTGTTTGTTGTACTAAACTAAAAGTAAAAGAGAAGAGAAGTAGTAAAAATTGAATCTTAAAAATATAGGGAGAGGGAACTAGGATTGTCGGTTCACCAATGAATGTCTAACGGTCACAGTCTAGGTCACAGATCGGTCACAAATATCGGTCTAAGGGGTAGTGAAAAGGTCCTCTCGGTCCGCTATTTTCCCTAGATTGCTTCTAAAGGGCTCTCGCAACGTATTAGGGCATTTTAATGTTTGTAACAGGTCTAACCCTCACCAGGCTCTCGATCTTAGGTCGGGGTTTACTAATTTAATTAAATCAATTATGCGCATTAACTGACTAATTACGGTATAATGCTACAATTCACAAAATAGACATAATATTATTGATCAATCCGATAACCTAATTAATAACCGTCATCAATGAGTCCCCTAAATCCTAGCGTAGAATTTAGCTACGCAAAACGGAATTAATAATAATAATTGAATTAGATGTGAAAAGAGGAGAATACATAATGAAATTAAAAGAGAGAATAATAAACATAAACCAAACTAATAATAATATGATGAGAAATAACAACAATTAAACAAGATGGACAGAAGGGGAAAAGAAGAATTCAAATTACCAATTATCAATCCGAGTATAAGCAATGGAGAAGAAGGGGAAATTCTAGATCTAAAGTTTTAGAGAATAAAGTACGTGATAGAGTTTACAGAGGGAATTGTAGAAATAAAATAAGCATGCCCTAAACTGAATCTCTCATTCCTTTTATATCCGAAACTTATTAAAAGAAATTGGAACATAGTAGTCACGAAATTGATGCCGCTGATTGTTTGCTGAACACATGAGGGCATTGTATGATTTGGTTTGGGGAGAATATACATATATCTGTTTTGCATTTATATACATATTTCTTGGATTTCTATTTGCATGTTTCTTGCATTTTCGTATGCATTGTTCTTTCAATTGAAAAAACGAAAAAAAAATTAAAAATAAAAAAAATACAAAAAAAGTTTGCATTTAGTTTGCATTTAGGTAGAGTCTTAGGTCGAGACGGAATGGTTATATAACGATGACGACATTGCTTTTATACTCTTGCTAACTCGTTTTAAGCCTTGCATCGTTGGACACCTTTATTTTGAGAAATTCATTTGCATAGTCTACGAGTTTTTGATAAATTCTACCGGACGAATAGACTTGACCTATCATAGACTTGACCTATCATGTTGGCAAACTACTTATACATTCTAAGGTTTAGAACTTCATAAACTGGTTACATTCATGACTTGTTTCATTTAGGATGTGAGTAGTACTCCTTACATGGCATGTACCATCAAATTGCATAAGCTTGAAATTTGTCTCTTATTGCATATATACACTCGGGTTTGTAGTGGTGACACATGTAGAGAGGCGACCCTTCCTTTATGTTCTACCCTTTAGCCTCACATTAGCCAAATATGCCTTGTTTTGACCCATTTATCCAACTACATTCCTATATGGCCTACCCTTGTCAAGCTAGTCTTGTTAGTAAGTTCGGAAGTCTCATTGTGGTCAATTTATGAAGAATGCTTTTGTAACACCCCCTTCTTGCCCGGCCAAGGCAATGAGAGGATGTTACCATCTCGGTTTCCCGAGGCGGTGAAATCGGAGTTGCAGTTAAGATACGACTTAAATAAATAACAAGTTTAGTGATTTACAAATAAATGAATAAAAGAATGATACATGTGAATTAGACATTATATTACTTGTCTACCATCTAAGCCATCTCTCTATGCTACTCGACTTCAATTCCGGGGCTCGTCACATCTCCAGCGTGACCTCAAAACAACCTGTACTTAACCTGCTCCCCATATTATCGGAAATATCATGTCGATCGACACAGGCCACCCTGGAAATAGGTGACAAT
Organism: Silene latifolia; assembly: GCF_048544455.1. Classification (NCBI taxonomy): domain Eukaryota; kingdom Viridiplantae; phylum Streptophyta; class Magnoliopsida; order Caryophyllales; family Caryophyllaceae; genus Silene; species Silene latifolia. The sequence continues at coordinate 22,662 of NW_027413222.1, read as the reverse complement.
TACACAGACACACAACACGCCAGTTTCAATAAGTAAATATAAGACACAACATGATAATTAAATATGCAACATGCTAATGATATGAATGAGATACAATTATACAATCACCATGTCGATACCGGGACACACCCAGACATACACATAATCACCGGTGTCAGGGACACACTCATGACACCACTCGTCACACAAAGGTACCCGGACACGCCCAGACGTACCAGATCCGGAAGCCAAATGGATCCCCTGCCAGACGTCGTGCCTCAACCACACGAGTCCCTCCGTACTCAAGCCATTAATGTGCACATCCCTCGAGTGGGAAGCTCCAAGAGACGACTCAAGCGTAAGATGATCTCCCAACCGCCTTACGTCTCCTCAACAACAAGTAACCAACCATAATCCATTATATCCTCCAATATTCATGACAAACATAATAAATGTCAGATGCCATATAATATGTCATTTACCGACTCATCATGATATAGAATACCAAATACAATATGAACAACAATCCCTCGATATTTCGACTCCTTGAGTCATCATAACCAACATCATGTAATAATGCAATCCAACCATCATAATAATCTCCTTAATGATACCATTAACTACTAATCATGTTATAATGCAAATGCTCTAATCATGTGAGACTAATTACGACATTATCATTAACATATGCAACAACTGTTAGGATTCATTAATTCCATTTCTATACATTTCATACAAATGTGATTATTTAGTCATAAAATAATAACTAGATCTTATGCATGCAAACATAAAACAAAGTAGAGAAGAAATCGTCACTTCTTACATTGGTGTTTCGGATTTATTGGGCACCAACAAGATCTCCTACTTGTTAGTTCTTGAGCTTTCCAACAATGGATGAACTAAGATTCAAATTAGAATCTCTCCCAAAAGCTTATACCCAAGGAACACCCTTAATAACTAATATTATTATGAGCTAGTAATAATACTAATCTTACTTAAAATTTGGACACAAAAATGGTATTTTGTTCTCTTGTATTTTCGGCCAAGAGAGAAGAATTTTGTGAGGTTTTTATTTCTCTAAAATTATTTCACAAATGTAGAGAGTTGATAATTATCTAACACTAGAAAACTAGAATAGTAGTGAATGAATAATAGAGGAATCCATTTTGTTCCTCTTGGTAGAAAAACCGGTGGGAGGGTGGTCTAAGGGGAGCCAATGCATGGTCTTGTTCTTCTCAAGATGAGACTAGGCATGCAAGGCTAGATATTAGGCTTAATCATTATGTTTCCATTTAAAATAAAACACAATATTAATCCTAACCCCTCCATAATTTCGGTACACTTAGGATAAAATGGGTAGTCCATTTTAATTTGTCATTTGTCAATTTTGTCATGTGTCACATGTTACATGACATGTTAGACTATAATGTATTTTTAACATATTAAAAATCAACATATTAATAAAATATGTCACATACAAAATTAACTAGTAATTCTTAATTACATGTACCAAGATGGTTTATCAAATTATAAATTTACAACAACTTGTATTTATAATAAATTATTCCTTCTATTTCAATTGTTTTGTAAACAATAATTTAATCTAAGTAATAAGACAATTTGATTACTTAGACCGTATCTAATTTAATCGAATTATAATGAGACACGTTAATTTTACTCACAAATCATCCGTCAATTTTAAGCAATTTAATTAACTCGTATTGGCATACGATTAAATAAATAATCATTTAAGAATGTTTCCCTATAGGTATGACCTAAGGGGATTAACTGATCACCACCATCGCACGACAATAATGTCAAACTCTAGTCAGCCAATCATTACCGATATGTGTGGACCAGTTGACTGTAAAATATTATTACTTCCCACATGTATTCTTAAATATGAGATTTAAACATGTGATCATTATGATCGACAGTTGTGATCGCATTATTGTCGGAGGACACTTATTCCAACAATCTCCCACTTGTCCTCGACAAGTGTGCGTCACCAATTCTCTTGTCCTATTACTATCTCCCACTCAATGCAAGGTGTCTTTCGGGTCGTACTTGCAAGTGATCATATCGAGAGTGGTTTCCTCGATCTGGAGAATAACTGATTGATCGGAATTATCTACCATAGATACCTTCTGAGCGTGGCCACGCATTTCCAGTTCATTACTCCTCGAGTGGCCCTGAGATATTGTTTTAACCCTGACAAGGGGTGGACAATTCATATCGCACTATTCCCTTCGACTAGCCACAACCATTACAACCCAAAATATGCCCATTTGACCCCATTTACGAAGGTCGTAGTAACATAAATCAAAGTTAATCTAAAACTGTGCCACCTTAGGCGAACATTCTTTAGTTAAAAAAATCGACTCATTAGAATACTATAGTAGCTCTCGCCACGACCAGGCTATATAAATTTGCCAGAAGTCTATAAGCGGTCATTAGGCCCGACAAAGTGTTCCTAACAGTCTGCCTATGTGATCGACTAGTCATCTCACATGACTCTATGGCACTTGAACTTGCCATCAATCGCATCACACTCTATTCACTTCGAGACGTCACCTCATACAAGTGACTATGGGCAAATACCATGTTAATCCGGGTTCACTTTAACGGGGTTCAATATTGTCTCTACAGCCCGTTTGGATATAACAAAGTAAAAAAGGAGTTTTTAGATTAAAAAACGCGAACGAGAAATGTGATTATCACATATGAACGGTCAATACTTGATTACTACTTCATATTCTTATAATCCAATTTGATCATGTATGTAGTTGTTCATCTCAATCCAATTGAAATGACATGACTCATCATGTTAAGCCTATGAGAAGGCTTTGGTTAGTAGGTTTTATCAACTTCTTGTACCTTACTTAACCTTACTACATACTTATTTTCCTTTGTAACGTATACATTTGCATTACAAAACTTTCTGAGTACGTGTCTAGATCCAATCTAGACATAAGCTTTCTAATCTTAGAATAGCTCCCACTGTTTTCACAGTGTGCGGGACCCATCCCTCTCGCACACCTCATGATTGCAAGTGTACTCAATTTCCGTTGTAAGCATCTCTCATTGTTCTTAATTGCCTAGAACAATTCTAACAAATCCATTTCTTAAATAACATAGCCACAATGGTTCCTTAACCATCTTTAGGTGTTTTGAATACGTATTTTGTCCGAAACCTTATACAATCTCAACAGTCATTAGTATAAGCCCTTACACAAATTAGTGAATTGCATCAAAACACTTAACTTTACACCCTTAATGCTTCTACAAGCACTTAAGGATAATCTATATGGCTATTTGGTAACTATTACTTAAATTCGATTTTGAAACAGTTCATCATACTCAAAGTATATGAAGTGTTATACATCATTACTCATTTAGTTGATCCTGCAGCGGAAGCAAATGGAATCAATCAAATATGTTCAACTCGATTGAACTAATCATGAATCTTATCAACATAAGATTTCTTATCTGACGCTAATATCATGTAGATTTATCTCCATAAATCCGGATATCAAAGATGTATTATAATACTCCAAAAGTCTTAAATCATTCCCAATGATCAATATGTCATCCACATATAAGACTAATTAAAATTACCGTGACTCCCGCTAAACTTCATGTATAAACACAACTTCTCGACCCATTGAGAAAAGTTTTATAACATGATCAAAATGTTGACTCCAAATCATTGATGTCCTACTTAGGACCCTCTCTTAAGTTTCACATTATCTTAGGATTGCAAGAATCTACAAAACCAAAGACATGTATTGAATACATTCCTTCTAATTGAAGAAGTGGATTTTAGATTCACTCGTTATATATCTCATAATGAAACACAATCCCTAAGAAGATCCAAATAGACTTAAGCATTTCAACTAGTGCAAAAACCTTTGCCACCAATCCAGCTTTGATATCTAACAATTCACTTGGAATTTATTTTAGATTTTCATGGCTCTAAGCCTTGTATTGAGTTGCGACTTAAACACTCTCATGTAAGTCATATATTCATTACTTTCCAGAAGTAACTTGAATCAAACAATTTCTTTGTAAGTTGTAAGCTCTTTACTTTCTTAAAAGTAACATGAATTCATTATCTTCAACAAGTGATGAATTTAACCTCCTAGGTTTCGAAGAAACAACGTTACGTAGCCAAGAAAGACCAGTTTCTAGCGACATATAATTTTTGACACAATTCTTTTGTGGCTCTTGAATATTTTCTCCCACTCTGTCTTCTAGAAATAAACTTGTATTCTAGAAAGACAGCTTCACGAGCCACAAACCCGTTGTACTCGTGATTATAATAAGAAAAATGGGCATTTGTTTCTTGTGAATACTTACAAGCATGGTACCCTACCATTTCATATCTCATATGAATTGTTTTAGATTTAGTGGAAAAATAATTTAGACAAAATGATAAAATCCCCAAAAGGATCAAGTAACTCAAAGTAACTTGATTAAAGTCCAAAACATATCGAATAGGGTTTGATTTCTTTATCCAACCACACATTATCCCATAATGCGTGCTAAGAGAGATTAACTTGTGATACTATATCACATTTCCTTTGGTTTATATCAAAGTCTTCACTCTGATAATCCCATCACGACTAAATCGTGATTCCTGGATTTCTTTGAGCTTGTTCAAAGATTTCTCTATTTACCTTATTAAGTGAACACATTAGTGTCAACTTAAACCGTTGGTAAAAGAAAATGATCAACCTACTCTGTATCAATGACTTACATTCTCGATCTCCTTTTCAACCAAAAGGCACGAGATATCTTGCTTTGAATACAAGATACGCATATACCATAAGATTAACAATCTAATGGTTCCAAGAGTACTCGATAACTCTTTTGCGTTCATCATTCAAGAATTTAAGGTTTAATCTTGGGTTACCAATTTGAGTCTTGCATTATCTACATGATGTATCATTCTAGTTTGGTTTAGAATATATTCACCTTGATAATGGGCTAGCCATACATCAAATCGTGGTGTATAGGGTCACAAAAGTGAAACCTCTTTTGTATCTTAACAAGATTATATTCTTATTCAGAGTTTATGATCTTAATAGTCATAATTAAGGTAAACTATAAACCCAAAACTAGATTTATTACACAATGACTCTATCTCTCGACATTATTTGATGCTAGTCGTCATATTATAATCATCTTATGTATCGAATACAATGATGAAAACCTCCACTGGTTTCTAATATTGACGAAGTAGTACTAGCAAAATTTATGTTAATCAAATAAACATTTAAAGAAGAAGGTCCCATTAGATGTCCCACAACTAACTTGCTGATTCTTCAATAATTTGGGGTAGTTTCCTTTCTAGCGTCCAACAATTAAGACAATGGAAACTTTATCGATCGGGATTGATAGGTTTAGTATCGTTATTCTCAGTAACTTTACTTTTACCATTATCTTGTATAAATTCCATTCTAATTTTACTTCTTAGAACCTCGTCCTTTTCTTAACGGTTAAGAGAATGCTCCCACTCAATTCAATGAGTCTTTGCTTAGAGAAGCAAAATTGAATTTCATGAAGACTACTCTTCATTCGTTCGTTTAGTCTTAAAACTTTCATTGAAGTGGTTGCTTTATATTTTGGTCAATTACGACTTCTAACAAATCTAATTACCAAATGATTTAACGTTTCAAAGTACTTAATTCGATTAAGCACATGAAAAATAATCCATTGTATGTAGATATGTTAGTGAAGAATCAAAAACCCTTTTGATCATGAATAACTTTCATCTATACTCTTCACAAGAGATCCTTCCAATGGATAACATGAGGTTTTAGAAGAAAATTCATATTTGTCTTTAGTTACGATGTTTTAATGGAGATTTGAATTAGAATCGAAATGATATCGTATAAATTGAGGTAAAGAAATAGAACAATATGGTAACGGAATAAAGAAAACAAAACATTTATTGTTATAATAATACTTATAAATATAATAACAAGTAAAGCATTTACATAGTGACCTCTACCCAACTATGATAAATGATTCCAAGATCCAAATTCGTATTAACTTGGTCACGCTTTGGCGATACAACCCTCATCAATATAACTCGGTGGATTAACTCTTTAATCGATTCTACTTTTAGAACTCTTGGTCGATAAAATTACATTAATATTTATCTTTAGCCCAAAACACATCCGGCTATGGTCGAGAATACTTTTGTTGAGTTCAACCCAAATTTCGAATAAATGTGTCCATGATCCAAACCCACATTAACTTGGGCACGCTTTGGCGATACAACCCTCATCAACATGAATTCGGTGGATAGACATTTATCACCCACTTCCCCTACGTAACAAGGTTTGTACCCCGGTTTGGCCGAGGGCACTCCCTCACGAAATAGGTTTTCATGGTTTCTAATTTTTGGTAAGGCTAAGTCTCAATTTTTTTATTTAGCGAGAGGTCATGTCAATTTATTATCTATCACGTTTTAAGTGAACTAAAGCGGTGAACTACGATAATTGTAATTGACACGGTCGATAAACTCGATTTAAAATGCATGTTTGGTTATGGCGATTTAGCGATGCATGCAACATATAAATAAAATGCAAAGCATAAAAATAAAATCCTAGTATGGCCTTCCTAAAAATAGTAAGTCTAATAAACTATTAAAAATTCGGAAATCAACTCCTTTGGTCCCTTGATCTTCGGTCTTGGCATGCATCTCGAGGTAACACCGTCTTCATGGAAACTCCGGGAAAATTACAAATAATAAATAAAAATTACATAATTTCCTATTATACATTTGTAATAAAAAATAAATCTATTAAATTAAAAAACGGTGATACGAGATCACAATAATTACAACCGAATCGATATTCCCATACATTTCGGGTAATACCAATTAAAAACTAAGGCCATACTAAGTAAAATTACATAATTCAAAAATTATATAAAATAAAAATATGACAATCATAAATAAAATTCAGCATTATAATATGTATGAACATGCTTAATTTTATGCTAAATCGCCTTTTAAGAGCCAATATCGTATATTTTATCGGTTTTTATGGATTTGCGTGATTTAACTTATTAAAATCACAATAATTACATAATTTTATATTTATGTACAAGTTAATTACCCTAACCATCTTAGGACTCAAAACTTAGTCTTCACTAATATTTTGACAATAATTAAACTTGATTTCTTAAAATTGTTCATAATGGATCAAAAAATACAAAATTATGCTATAAACTTCAAATTAAATTATAAAAATTTCAAATAATTCCAAAATTTGAAATTTAAACTCATGAACATTATGGAAAAATACCATGACACTCATAATGTTCAAAACTTAGGTTAAAAATTTCGAAATTTTATCGAGAAAAACAATGTTGCGGTTTATCGGTTTTAACAAATATGACCATTAAAAAATGAGAAAATTTATTTTCATCAAATTATCACTTTTAGATCTGAAATATATGATAAAATGCAACATGTGACGTTTTTCTTTAGTCATGAAGTATGTTTTAGCATTATAACTAATTATAGTCACTATTTATGTGATTTTTCATCAAAAATTCCTAAATCTTGCAAAAAGACTTCACTATAGCCAAAACTTTTACACACATCTTGTAAAATTGCATGTGACAACATACTAAATTTCCATGACCAGATTCGAAATATAACTCATATTAACCTATTTACCCATTTAAATACGATTTTAAATTATAAAATTCATATTTCGAGCAAAACAACTTATTTTAACATGAAAAATTATAGGCCATCAGTAGATAATATTTGTGAACACATATTCAAAAACCACTGAAAAATTCGAAGTTTAGCTATTTTTCGTCCAAAAATGACATTTTTCTCATAAAAATCACATTTTAATGCCAATAATATATAAAATGAACAATAAAATCCATAAATGAATCAAAATATCCCAAATAAATTTTAGGACCAGAAACTTTAACATGCAAAGTGATTTCGTGTTGGATCATATAGCTTATATGTTTATGTTTTGATGATGTCAAGGTGTTTTACATTCTATATACTTGTTGCGTGTAATCGTTTGTCAAGTGTTTTAGAATTAACCTATTATGAGCAACAAAGAAGATTGTGACAATTGCATGTAAAGTTCAAGCCTTCATTCAAAGATCAAACGGTTCAAGATTCATTCAAGAAGTATGTGAAGACGGAGTTCATCTAAAGATTAATCAAGCTTGGATGATGACGTAGCCTATACTCGAAGATCTCCTTGAAGATTAGAATAGTATAGGTGATAATCTCGTAATGGTAATCAAGAATGAGTTTCTTGAATTAGTAAAGTTATAGCTTTGCAGCTATAACATTACTAGTAAAAGAGCTCAATGTTATAGCTCTCCTACTATAACATTGAGATGCTAAGTTTTTATACACGACTTATAATTGTTTGGAAAATTGTTTTATAATTGTTTAAAGTTTATTTTAAATGTTTTAATGAAAGTATTTATATAATAAAGCCCGGTTTAGTGAGGAGTCCGGCTTTGTATTGGACGTTGATTAGTAGTCATGATGGATCAACTTATGAGTTGGACTTTGCTACTAATTAGGGTTTCAATATAGCCTCTCTTAAAACCTAAATTCTAATCATATGTTAAGACTAGGGTTTGCACGAGTCACGAGGCATATGAGCCGTGACATCTCGTGTTACCTAGGGTATATTAGGTAAAGATTTTATTCTATAATAATATCTTTACATATCTTATATATCTTACTTAATATATTTGTTTATGATAAAAGATATTCTTGTTTTAGAAAATCTTATCATAATCTTAGAATTTATAATAAAGATAATATTTGAATAGATTATATTCTATCTTTTGGAATATTCTTTATTATCTTTTAAGGTTTTTTAAGAAAGAGATAATAAGAAGATATGTTTTGTTTCTATATCTTATTATTTCGGCTATTAGGGTTTGTGTAAAACCGTGTAGCCTACTTCTTCTTTCCCTATAAATACTTTGCTATTTACAACATCTAAAATAGAGACCTTAAGCATAAAAATTGATTTCAACTTTGCAAAGCAAATCGTGTGTTTTCCAAGAAAAACCGTTTTGTTATTTTGAAAGGTCGTGTGTTTTAAAACTCGCATACTCGTTCTTTATTTATCTTTATAAGATAATAGTGCTTAGTTGATTTCTTAACTTGTTCATTAACGTGAACCTTTGTTAGAATCATTAGTGCTTTCTTATTAGCGTAAGTTAGTCACTCGAGTATTTAACGGTACTCATTGAGTTACAGCTAGAGTTAGTTGTACGAGTTGGGTTAGTAAATTTGTAATCCGTAGAAAGGTACTAAATTTATTAATCGAGAATAGTGGACGTAGGTTTCGACTTGTGAAACTGAACCACTTCAAAAATCGTGTGTGTCATCGTTCTTTCGCTTGCTTTGTTTATTTCGTTTACTTTCATTAGTTGATTAGTTAAAGTTTAATCAATAAACTTTAAATAATCAATTGCATACACATAATCGAAAAAACTTTAACAAGTTTTAAATCCTCAATTCACCCCCCCCCCCCCCCCCTTGAGTATTTTGGATCAATAGACTCTTCAGTGATATATCATAATAAACACAAAATTACAAGTTTTATTTGTTAATAAGATTAACTCAGAAAAACAATAAACCGATTTGCATGCAAACAACCTAAGGCTCATGATACCACTTGTTAGGATTCATTAATTCCATTTCTATACATTTCATACAAATGTGATTATTTAGTCATAAAATAATAACTAGATCTTATGCATGCAAACATAAAACAAAGTAGAGAAGAAATCGTCACGTCTTACATTGGTGTTTCGGATTTATTGGGCACCAACAAGATCTCCTACTTGTTAGTTCTTGAGCTTTCCAACAATGGATGAACTAAGATTCAAATTAGAATCTTTCCCAAAAGTTTATACCCAAGGAACACCTTTAATGACTAATATTATTATGAGCTAGTAATAATACTAATCTTACTTAAAATTTGGACACAAAAATGGTATTTTGTTCTCTTGTATTTTCGGCCAAGAGAGAAGAATTTTGTGAGGTTTTTATTTCTCTAAAATTATTTCACAAATGTAGAGAGTTGATAATTTTCTAACACTAGAAAAATAGAATAGTAGTGAATGAATAATAGAGGAATCCATTTTGTTCCTCTTGGTAGAAAAACCGGTGGGAGGGTGGTCTAAGGGGAGCCAATGCATGGTCTTGTTCTTCTCAAGATGAGACTAGGCATGTTATTCTTAATCATCATGTTTCCATTTAAAATAAAACACAATATTAATCCTAACCCCTCCATAATTTCGGTACACTTAGGATAAAATGGGTAGTTCATTTTATTTTGTCATTTGTCAATTTTGTCATGTGTCACATGTTACATGACATGTTACACTATAATGTATTTTTAACATATTAAAAATCAACATATTAATAAAATATGTCACATACAAAATTAACTAGTAATTCATAATTACATGTACCAAAATGGTTTATCAAATTATAAATTTACAACAACTTGTATTTATAATAAATTATTCATTCTGTTTCAATTGTTTCGTAAACAATAATTTAATCTAAGTAATAAGACAATTTGATTACTTAGACCGTATCTAATTTAATCGAATTATAATGAGACACGTTAATTTTACTCACAAATCATCCGTCAATTTTAAGCAATTTAATTAACTCGTATCGGCATACGATTAATTAAATAATCAATTAAGAATGTTTCCATACAGGTATGACCTAAGGGGATCAACTGATCACCACCGTCGCACAACAGTAATGTCAAACTCTAGTCAGCCAATCATTACCGATATGTGTGGACCAGTTGACTGTAAAATATTACTTCCCACATGTATTCTTAAATATGAGATTTAAACATGAGATCATTATGATCGACAGTTGTGATCGCATTATTGTCAGAGGACACATATTCCAACAAAGACACTTATTCCAACAACAACCACAATCTTGAAATCGAGTAGGATTAACCTACCTTTTATCATACTCCATAAGCTACTCTAATCCCATATGATTCCGTCTCGCAAGACCATCTTATTCCTATACAAATCATGTAATACTATCACAATACATCCTATGTAACACCCCCTTCTTACCCGGCCACGGTAATTGAGAGATGTTACCTTCTCGGTTTCCCGAGGCGGTGAATCGGAGACACAATAAAGAAACACTTATTATAAATGACAAGTTTGGTGATTACAAACCATTAACTAATGAATAAATACAACTCATGGCTACTATACTCATCTAACTAACTACACTCGTCTCGTGAATCTTCAAGCTCGTCCCGTCTCCCTTGTACTATCCAACAACCTGTACTTCGCCTGCTCCCTATATGACCAAAGGATATCATATGGATCGACATAGGCCACCCCAAAAGAGACAGGTGACAATGCATAGACACACAAACGTCAGTTTCAATAAACAAATAAAGTGCGACACGACTCAAGCGTGTGAATATGCAACATGACTACTAATATGAATGAGACGCTATCAAACAACCACCACACCGGTACCGGGACACGCCTAGAAGTACTCACAATCACCACGGTACCGGGACACGCCCAGACATACCGAAAACCACACTAGTACCGGGACACGCCCAGACATACCAACAACCACAAACAGGTACCGGGACACGCCCAAACATAGCGGGTATGGAAGCCAACCGGATCCCCTGCCATACGTCGTGTCTCAATCACACGCGTCCCTCCAAACATAAGCCATTAATGTGCACATCCCTCTTGTTGTGGGAAGCTCCAAGAGGCGACTCAAGCGTAACACGGCCTCCCAACCGTCTTACGTCTCCAAACAATCAACAAAAACAACATATCCTCCACACACACACAAATACAGCCAATACATGAATTATAACCCAACATCTCATAAGCATCCTCTTAATGATGCAATTAAGCACTAAACATGTTATAATGCAAATGCCCTAATTTTATGTGAGACTAATTACAACATAAACAACACCACATTATTAAAACCGGGTAGGATTAACCTACCTTTTAGCGTAATCCATAAGCTAGTCGAAATCACCAAGTATCCATCTCATAAAACCGTCTCATCCTACATAAATCACATAATAACTATCACAAATCACTTTATACTATAATACAACACAAAACCCCTTATTATTACCCACTAATTACCCATATATTAACAATAATTACTAATTAATCAACCCAATCAAAAAACCCCAAAAGTTAGGGTTCATAATACTAGAAAAAGGGGTAAATCTCAACTTACAAGGTGAAAGGATGATGGAGAAGGTGAGCGATCCTCTAATCCAAGCTTGAATCCCATATAAATGAGTTTATGAGGGTTTTAGAGAGAAGAGAGAGTATTTGGAGAGATAAGGAGGAGGGTGGAAATGATTTTAGGGTTAGGGGAGAAAGGGATAAATCCCGTGTTCTGAAAACAGCGGCTCTCGGTCGAGTGAACTTCACTCCGGTCGAGTGCGACACAGTTCTCAACAATGACCAGTTTTCGTAAAACAGTCATATCTCACTTGTTTCTTGGTCATTTAGGGCGTGTGACCTACCGTTGGAATCGTAAGAGAACAAGCCATCACCTATAATTAGAATCACATCAATAGCATGTATAGATATCAAGTTATGATAGTTTTAAGACGACCCTTCTATAAGCGGACATTATAACAACTCCACTAAGTCTAGTATTTGTTATACTCGGTCCACTCGGTCTACTCGGTCGAGTGAATGCCTTAGAAACTACGAGGTATTACAATCTTCCCTCCTTAAAAAGAACTTCATCCCCAAAGTTCACTTCACTGTCTCATTTCCTCTAATCTCATACATTCTCTCGCACCTCATATGTTTATCAACTGTTTACGCTCTTTCTAAACATCACACTCATCCCAGAGTTCTTCATTCAATTCTCACTACTTCTCACATTCTGTACTTTCTCTTTCCTAAATTTCCGAATTATTATATCCACTCCCCCTAAATGAGAACTTCGACCAGAATTTCAGCCATCAAACCTCATAATGATCTCATACACTCGTTACTAAATTCCACGAATAACTATGTTCCAGGTTCAAAACTCTCTCTTACCTATTACAACTCCATTATCAAGTCTCATATAGTCTTGTGCCATTGTTATAATCCCACTCTAGAAGCCTCTTTAAGGGCCCCTCACCTACAAGCCTCCCAAAGGTCAAGCGCCAGGTCAAACCCACGATTCCAATCTATAATCCCATAAATAACTCCTAACTCATGTTGGTCATAAACATACGTATCTATCACGGGGTATAACTCGATTATTATGTCTGTATATCGCGTCAATTCTCGTACTTCCACATGTATGCACATGAATCACGAATATACGGACTACAAGAAACAATCAATTAATGCAAATTTTCTCGTTATGTGACTACAAAATGCTCAACATTCCCATTTCCGGACATTATGCCATGCATATACCGCATCAAATCCACCATGTGATCACACACGTGTTTCCATATCCGTTCCCATTCCTCATCAATACTCCCGCTTGTACGGAAGATCTCAATCACTATCATGCAATGACCACTATGTGACACATAACTTGCATTTTCATCTTACTTTTACACAATAAAATAAAATCACCTCAATTGACGCAAAATCAAACAAGATTATCATATCATTCTTCTCATCCAATTACACATGTCAACCAACAACTTTCAATTATATCTCACTTAAAAGCCACATTATATGGTCAAACGTAAACAATTCACAAGGATATCACCTAAGTAAGGTCAACATGTTCATCCAAACACAACTCAACTAACATAACCGCGAGATAAGGGTATACACCCAATATTAGGTCGAGTATTGACAATATAAAGGTAAAAGCAAGCCACTCGGTCGAGTGTAGGCGGCCACTCGGCCGAGTAGGCAGCCACTCGGTCGAGTGCATAGTGCACTTGGTCGAGTGTCACCTGGGGCAGAATGTTTTCATTCTCAACTCGATTCCAAACTTCCCTATTTCTTCACATAAATGCTAATAGACTCCGATGGTGACTAACACACTATTAAATAACCGAATTTAAGCATAACTCTTAGCCCTATGGCCATCATCATTACACAATTAAGATAGAACATTCGAGACACACTACCGACACAAACATACTATTTCATAATTCTTTTCGCAACGGTTCTATTTTCTCCCTATGCCCGGTGACGGTATCACCATACAATCATCAACAACCACAATAATCACACCGGTAGCCACAACACGTATACTATCTCATGGACATGGCCCTAACCACTCATTACTCTCAAGGAATAATAGAACATCATCACCCGTCAATTGCGCACTACAATAAGATCACTATGTATACCACGGATGCTTTACTTGACGATTGGGAGGCAACTTTACCACAACATCTACAATATCACAGATAGGCCAAAATCTCACCAACTACTCTCACTTGTCATGCATGCATACTTAAATTAAACGGTTACCCTATGTAACATCAATGATTAACTAGCTTAACAACACAATTACCGCTCCTCAAAAACCAACTTTCCAAGGACGACCATCAATTACCATATCACACGTGTACACTAACTTTCAAATAGTCTCGTCATTCACTTCTAACTATGGCTTTTACTAGACATCTTGTACCCTCAAATCTCATTGATCACCTCAAATTCCATCTAATAGCCTCTTATATTCCTACTTCATAAATTTGTCTTACCATCTTTCAATATTCGTCAATCCTTGAATTCAATTTACATATTCCCACAACTATGAACAACCCAAATTATCACTTTAGTCTACCCTTAGGTATCTCAATTGCTTTCTCACTATTCCACCATTCAAATCTCATTTGTTTATCTCCCAAATTTCCAAGCCATATACAATGATAATATCTCTTAAAAAGCAACCCAAACCTCACTCACTATCCATAAGTTCAGTTAATCAACAAATGTTCGACCTAGATCACACGTCACTCATTATCCACAAATTACCTCACACGATCCTCTTACTCAATTCAAGACTCCTTACGCAAGCTAAGTCAGCTTCTTGTATTCCCAATTTCCGACATAAATCACATACAAAATCACGCCCAACTTCTCCTTTTAATCTACTAAACACACTCATAACTTTGGATCACCAAAATAATAGCACCTTAATCACAAAACAACACTACTTAGCATGAAAGATTGCTTCTTCAAAAGCCAATAGTCATGTTACGTTCTCATATCTCTTAATTTATACTCTACATTGGCAACATATGCTTATAAACACCCACTTCCATTCACTATTCCTTTAGTCACAATACTTTCATCACTATTTAACCAATTCCAGTTTAATCTCTAGCACATCATACATGTGACTCTCTACTTGGCTCAAATCCACATCCATTGAGCAACTTACCATAAACCATGTCTCCCGCTCCTAACTCTCAAAATACTCTATTCACTCATTGCACATTATTAGTACCCCTTTTTTCCTCGTAAACTCATCGACTAACTCCCATTACACATCTTTTCCAACACAACCATATATGTCTACACGGCTTTACTCATCAAGACCATACAACCCAGAAGGTAAACAAGGCATTGACACACACACACACACACACACACACACACACACACACACACACACACACATATATATATATATATATATATATATATAATCAAATATCACACTATTAACGAAGATTGCAACACTACGAGACAAGGAAACCATGTTTTAAATATGAAGATTTCAAATTTAATCATATACCCTATGGTATATAAAAAAAAATTAGCAAAATTTTAAGATAAGATTCCCAAATTAAGGCAATGCATAGCATTATTAACAAAATTGAAGTCTTATTACTCAGTAAATTCAAGAAAACTTTAAAACTAAATTTTCAAATTTTAAGGCTATGCCCAACATCAACAAACGACACTTGAAATTTTACGACATAATCAGACAAAGAGTGGGGCATGAAAATCAAAATTAGGTCACTTTCAATATAACTAACACACATGTCAAAACTTCTGGCAATTTGTAAGGCAAAATGGCTAGCTTAATACAACACAATGTAACATCAACAAGCATTAAATATCAAGAACAATTAGATCATGTTTTGAGTGGAAAGATCAAAATCATTTGTTATAAGATGAAATTTCAAAATATTTTGGATAACAGTTTAAGGTTAAATTCCGATTCGAAATAATGCTGTCGATATTGACAAAGGAAAGTCGAAACTTAAGCATGACAAGATTTTTAGGCCTCATTAGTCAACTAAACTAGGTTTTAAGCATTAGAATAAATCGAAACTCAAACATGAACATTCAAACTTCAAAATTTAAATGACAAAATTTTCAAAAATAAAATTTTAAATGTATGATAAGAGTTAGCGATAACAACCCAACTTTAGTCCTTGTCAAACGATTAATCATACAACGAACACCAAGTCAAATTATTTACTCAAGAAAACATATATTTTCGAGTTCATAAGAAAAATTTTGGGCAAAATTCAACATGAAAATTTTGCACTTGACATCATAAATGGTATAAAATGTGATTAATATAATGAATCAAACAAGGCATGCACTTAATTGGCAAAATTTGGAGGAATCGCGTGGATTTAAACAAAATTAAATTGGAACAAATTAAGAGTGATGGGAAAACCATTTACATTGTTTAATTAGCAAGAATTAAGACGATAAATAGGAGTAGAAAACTTAAGTCCAAGCAAAAATCATCCACAATGGAGTAAAAGCAAAAGATTTAGAGATATTTTGGTATTTTTGCCATGAGAAATGATGAAAAATGCAAGAAACAAGGTAATAATACAAATCTTGCGAATTTCACAACCCAGAAAATGGCACTCGGTCGAGTGCTGAGTCCCCTCGATCGAGTGCCAGTCCACTCGGTCGAGTGCCCATTCCACTCGGTCGAGTGACTCACTTCCAGAAACTTGAAAGTTTCTGGAAATTGGTCCACTCGGTCGAGTGGTAGGGTTCACTCGGTCGATCGACTGGTACTCGGTCGAGTACTAGCTCGCACTCGGCTGGGTGCCTCTCTTTGGTTTGCAATTTCCGACTAAGAATTACTATGCTTATACTAGCGGTTATTTTTACTAACAATTACTACTAATCACATCCTACTATAGCATTAGAGAAATTCAAACACATATACAGTATGAAAAATGCGAAAGAAAGGGGCTAGTGCCCCTCACATACCAAACGTAACAACCATTCTCAAAACATGACATACGTATCATTACTTTCATCCAACTAAAACATGTTATCACATATCATATGAAAAATTATATCATGCAAGAATCCTATCCACTATGCAATTTACGACTTCAAACTCATCCTATTCAAAAACGCAATGCTTATACAAATAAATGCATTTCATGTAAAACATTCCTCTACACGTATCGTATATATCTCGCTCAAGTAAACATTTCAATTCCATTATTTCAACTATAATATGTTATTATCTACCACACAACTTCTATATAATGCAACATGTGCAACAAGACTATAACACAAGCAAAATTCATGCAACATTTCAATTTACGTTTCCCGACTCATAACCACCCACGTAGTAGCTAACCGAAACAATAGGATCTAGTTTTGAAATGAGGGTTCCTTCTCACCCAAAACTGACCTCCTATTGTACTCATGTCGGGTTCATTTTATTAGACACTCCTAGAATCATTTTGGTTCATTAGTTTAGGTTCCAAAATCGTCGCTCTGATACCACTTTGTAACATCCCCTTCTTAGCCGACCAAGGTAATTGGGAGATGTTACCTTCTCGGTTTCCCGAGGCGGTGAATCGGAGATACAATAAAAAAACACTTGTTATAAATGATAAGTTTGGTGATTACAAACCATTAGCTAATGAATAAATACAACTCATGGCTACTATACTCATCTAACTAACTACACTCGTCTCGTGACTCATCAAGCTCGTCCCGTCTCCCGCGTACTATCCAACAACCTGTACTTAGCCTGCTCCCCATATGACCAAAGAATATCATATGGATCGACACATGCCACCCCAAAAGAGACAGGTGACAATGCACAGACACTCAAACGTCAGTTTCAATAAACAAATAAAGTGCAACATGACTCAAGTGTGTGAATATGTAACATGCTACTAATATGAATGAGACGCTATCAAACAACCACCACACCAGTACCGGGACAAGCCCAGACGTACCCACAACCACCATGGTACCGGGACACGCCCAGACATACCGACAACCACACTGGTACCGGGACACGCACAGACATACCAACAACCACAAACAGGTACCAGGACACGCCCAGACGTACCGGGTCCGGAAGCCAACCGGATCCCTTGCCAGACGTCATGTCTCAACCACACGCATCCCTCCAAACTCAAGCCATTAATGTGCACATCCCTCTTGGAGTGGGAAGCTCCAAGAGGCGACTCAACCGTAAGACGGTCTCAAAACCGTCTTATGTCTCCAAACAATCAACAACAACATATCCTCCACACATACACAAATACAACCAATACATGAATTATAACCCAACATCTCATAATCATCCTCTTAATTATAAAATTAACCACTAAACATGTTATAATGCAAATTCCCTAATTTATGTGAGACTAATTATAACATATACAACACCACATTATTAAAACCGAGTAGGATTAACCTACCTTTTAGCATAATCCATAAGCTAGTCGAAATCACCAAGTATCCATCTCATAAAACCGTCGCATCCTACATAAATCACATAATAACTATCACAAATCACTCTATACTATAATACAACACAAAACCCCTTATTATTACCCATATATTAATAATAATTACTAATTAATTAACCCAATCAAAAACCCCCAAAAGTTAGGGTTCATAAGACTAGAAAACGGGGTAGATCTCAACTTACAAGGTGAAAGGATGATGGAGAAGGTGAGCGATCCTCTAATCCAAGCTTGAATCCCATATAAATGTGTTTATGAGGGTTTTAGAGAGAAGGGAGAGAGTTTGGAGAGATAACGAGGAAGGTGGAAATGATTTTTGGGTTAGGGGAGAAAGGCATAAATCCCGTGTTCTGAAAACAGTGGCACTCGATCGAGTGGCGAGTCCACTCGGTCGAGTGTCGCTCACTCGGTCGAGTGTCGCTCACTCGGTCGAGTGCCGGTCCACTCGGTCGAGTGAACTTCACTCGGTCAAGTGCGACACAGTTCTTAGCAATGACCATTTTTCGTAAAACAGTCATATCTCACTCGTTTCTTGGTCATTTAGGGAGTGTGACCTACCGTTGGAATCATAAGAGAACAAGATATAACCTCCAATTAGAATAACATCAATATCATGTCTAGATCTCAAGTTATAATAGTTTTAAGACGACCGTTCTATAAGCGGACATTATAACAACTCCACTAAGTCTAGTATTGGTTATACTCGGTCTACTCGGTCGAATGAACGCCTTAGAAACTACGGGGCATTACATCCTACACTATAATGCAATACAAAGCCCCTTATTATTACCCATTAATTACCCCTATTACACATACTAATCACTAACTTATTTCCCAAATCAAAAACCCCTAAAAGTTAGGGTTTAAACTAATTAAAGAAGGGTAGATCTTAACTTACAAAGTAAGAGGAAGGAAGGAAGAAGATGAACAATCCACCAAATTAAGCTTGAATCCCATGAAAGTGTGTTTGTGAGGGTTTTAGAGAGAAGGGAGAGAGTTTAGAGCAGGAAGGAAGAAGGTGGAAATGATTTGGATAAGATAAGGTGAAATCCCAAAATTGGTGTTTATCGGGTGCTGCACAGTGGCACTCAGTCGAGTGCCGAGTCCACTCGATTGAGTCCTCGCCCACTCGACCGAGTGTCAGTTACGCGATCAAGTAAACACCCTACTCGGTCTCCATCGTAGCCCCACTAGGTCTAGTCTAGGTCACACTAGGTCTAGTGTACGGTCATCCCTTGCTTCCGAGTAGTTCCCACCAACTCTGAGATCTCCTCATGCATTCCCAAAGTACTTTTGCGGACCCTAAAGAATCCGGGTATTACAATCTTCCCTTCTTAAAATGAACTTCGTCCCCGAAGTTTACCTCACTCTCTCTTTCCCACCATTCTCTTAAGTCCATATCTCCGTCTCGTTGCCAACTCTCTAGTCTACTCTCTTTCCCAAGTCTTTACCGTATTCACTCTCTTACATAAAACTGCATCCCGACTCAAGGTTCCCTTGACATTGACACTCTTGTAACGTTTAGTTTTATTCTTTAACTTCCGATTGTTACATTCACTCCCCCTAAAAGATAACTTCATCCCGAAGTTCAACGCTCGAATACATGGATAAACTCATAAGCTACCTACGAACATATAACAAGGAACGAAATGACGGGCACCACGTAATAGGTTACGTATTCTAGTGAAACTCAATTACTATCCTCATGTCATGCATATATCACGTCAAATGTATCACATAAATCCACACGTATTGTGTCTATTTTCACTCCATGTAAGTACTTCGTCTATAACTAACGCAAGATTTGTTGGCGTACAAGCAACAATCATGAAATTCACAATGTCACTCACTATAAAGTCATTGAACCATTACATGTCACATAGATTATATCATACTTTAGTTGTCCATTTAGACACGTCACATTGCTATTGGTTAGTTAAATACACCTTGATTAATGACATATATTATCTCAGCACTAGGTCGATCGACCTCCACTATGAATGGCGGGTTTCGTTCTTTGGAGTTATAATAATGATTCCGCTAGCTTCCGCCACTTCTAAGCATCCTTCCGAGCTCCCTTAGCAGTTGGAACTCGGGTCAAGAAACTCTACATCTCCAAATATGTAGGGTAAGGTCTTAAAATGCGTGCTTTGAGTACTTTCCTGCACAAACCGACATACAATACCCAAGTAGCAAAAACGGAGAGAAACGCTGATGTGATCAATATTTGAGCATATTTAGTCCCCGAATTAGCCTCGTTCCTATACTTTTTAGTGCATATTTGGGTCATTTACTATCTTTAGTCCTTTGTTTTGCATATTCTTTGAGGTTTTGTTTCCTTGGTAGGAGAGGAGAGCAAACCTTGCATTTTCATGGCAAAATAGAGCTAAATTGATCGAATCTAATGACCAAGCATCAAAGAGAAGACAAGACTAGAAGGCCTTTGTACATAATGTAGTAAATGGGCAATGCTGAAGAAGATCCTTGCATCCCCGACAAAATCCCGGAGGATTGTTGGAAGAAGAAAAGAAGAAAAGAAGAAATGGCAAGACAGGACTAAGATCCGAGCGTCTTACCCATCGGGACGCCCGTCTATAAGCTCCACAGGACGCTCGTCCAAACTGCCAGGCCGCCTGTCCAGAAGCTCCACAGGACGCTCATCCAAACTGCCAGGCCGCTCATCCAGAAGCTGCACAATCCGCTCGTCCCGACCTTTTGGACGCTCGGATTGTCCTCCAGAGCAACACGTGCTCTCCCTTCTCGATGCAAGATGCGCATATTTTTGAAAGACTAGCTAAAAGGAGACCCGCATCTTTTCTTGAGAGGAACGATTCCTCAAGGACTTGATCGTCATTTAAGCCCTTAGTAACCCTAATTTGTGCACCTAATCCCCACTATAAATACTCCATTAGTCTAATTAGATTATCATGTTCTTCTTATCAATCTTTAGTGTAGTTTATATTATTCTAATCTCTCTTTAATCTTGTAATAAACTTCTAATAAAGTATTAATACAAATCTCATTTCCTTAATTTCTCTATTGTTCATCTTTTATTTTGGGTAATTGAAGATTATTTGGGTTTATTGGGAGATTGACAACCTTCCATCAATCATCAAGTACTTCTATTATTCTTTGCATTATTATTTTGGAATCATCATTAGGTATAACTCTCGTAATCCCTTTTTAATTATTGTTAATCATCTTCATTTATTCATCATGTTTTGCTTTGTTAATATGATTGACAACCTTGTTAACATGTCAAACTTGATAATGAGTGAGTAGTTTCCTTAACTAGGGTTAATGGGGAAATAGGGAAAACCAACATGGGGGATGATTCATGCTTAATTTAATATGTTCACATAATTTATTTGCTTGCTTGTTGTGATCTCAACTTATGCACATTTTATGTTTGATGAAATGCGAGCCTATGAATCCTTGCATTTTTTACCCATCACTTACCTTTTCAATGAGACTTGTAAGACATAAACCAACTCGAGTCTCATTAGACCATGCATATAGTTGAGTAGGGAGGATTAAGTCGACTTGTAGGTGTTGTACAATCTAATCGATTCGGCTCCGGGACCCAAACCTTCCTAGGATTGTAAGATATAAACCAACTCGATCCTATCACAACAATAATTGCTTGCTTATAATTTGAGAATATATTTGTATGATCAATTCCCATGAATCCACTATGAACCCATGACACCCTAGTGCTTTTAATCAATTGTTTACATCTCATTTTAGTCATCTTGCTTGTTTACTTTTATTGTTATTTAGTTTAGTGATCTTCTTATCTCAACCCAAATTGTGACACCGCTAGACACCACTACTTGCAATCGAAAATCCTACAACAATACTCGTCCCTTGGAATCCGACCTTTACTTGCCTCTTTACTAGTAGTAGAGTTGTTTGTGAAGTTATAAATATTTTT
>NW_027413221.1:164669-202382 GCF_048544455.1 Silene latifolia | reverse complement strand
TCTTTTATTTAATATTCACACACAAAAATGGTGGAACTCACCTCGAAACAATAATTAGCGGCTGCCCTGGCCAAGATCAAAGAATTGAAACAATCCAAGAGAAGACACCCAAGCAGAAGCAAAATCAATAGGCTCAAGGAGTCTGAGTCTAGCCTGAGAAAAATTGGAAAATCAGGCTTCGGGCTCCAAAACCGATTTGAACCAGAACCCCATTCTCATCCATTATCAAAAACATTGACTTCTCCAATTTTGGAACCCCGGAGAAGGATACATTATCTGGTACCCCAACCATTCCCAATGACGAAACAAACAGGACTGAAACAAAGAATAATGATGGAGGATCGAAATCGTGGTCCGACTAGATTCGGAACGGCAAAGAGATCCCCTCCTCCTCCCCCCATCTATGAAGTCAAGTTCATAAATGGAGGATCGAAAATCGTGGTCCGACTAGCTTAGCGCCAAAAGAATATCCAGGAATCCGGACTTCAACCTCCTTCCAGGCCCAAGTCATTGCCTGCTATTACCTTTGATGACTCGGACTGCGGGAATATCGATCTACACCATGACACTTGGTAATCACCATGCAAATTGGCACAAAAAAAGGTATCAAGAATCCTGATAGACGGAGGCGGTTCAATCAACCTGGTGATGCTTGACGTCCTCAAAGCTATGAAGATTGATGAAGGAAAGATTATCAAGAAATCCGGCGTCCTGGTTGGATTCAATGAGAAACAAAGAACACCCTGGGAGAAATCAACCTGCCAACCTATGTGGAAGGCGTGGCTTCATATGAAAGATTTGGAGTAATGGATTGCCTATCCTCATATAATGTAATCCTGGTCAGACCATGGATCCACAATGTCAAAGCAATCCCATCAACATACCATCAATGTGTGAAAATTCCAACAGAATGGGGGATAACCACCATCGAGGGAGAACAAAGGACGGCTCGGGAATGTTACACTCAGGCTTTGAAACCCTCAAAGTCGGGTAAGTCCCTTGCATAGCAATTAAAGTCACCTGTCGGGGAAGAATATGTAGCACAATCACGAGATGGAAACAAAGAGAGGTCATATTGGACCCAGAATTCCTGACAGAAAGTACTTGTAGGGTCGAGATGCACCCGACTCAATCGCACCCAATGGTCGCTTTCTAAAAACTAAAATGTCTTGTTTTGCTTGGTCACATTTTGATATGACTGGTATAGATGCTGATGTTATTACTCATAAGTTGAATATTGACAAATCCTTTAAGCCTGTACAGCAAAAGAGAAGAAAATTCGCTGCAGAGAGGCATGAAATCATCAACCAAGAAGTTGACAAGCCATTTTTCTTTTGGACGACTACTACGTTTGCAAGCCGCTTAGGTGGACGGACCACTTAACCATTCTCCCTGACAGTTCAGGTTTCCTCATTATGGTTCTCAGGGGGTAGTTGGTCACGACTGAAATTGTATGTGACTCAAAATAGGGACGTAACTGGTTCGAAGCAGTAACAAGTGCTAAAACGAGTTTTTCTAGAGATGTGTACCTAGTCTCTGCAGGTAACAGAGACATGCTTATATAGTATACTTGTTTCTGCATACCCTCATGCTCTCATACCAGTACAGTGCTTACAGCTGCCTGATGCCCGTCGTTGTGTGCACCAAAAATAATATTTATAGTCCAAACTACTACTATAGCTAGTGGCAGTCAGGGTCGAACCACAGGGAGGCGATGCAATCAATAGTTGTCTGATTTTAGTCTTTAAAGTAACAAGTGTGGGGGTTTGATTTGATTTTTGTCTATAGCTAAAGGCAATAAAAGACAGTAAACTAAATAAACGGATGAAATCAAATATTAAAAGGGTGCTAAGATGGTCGGTTCACTATAGTTTCGGCGGCAGTATACTAGGTAGGTCTAAAACAAACACGTGAGACGGGAAAATAAGATGTCCTTTCGGTCCATTCTTACAGGTAGCATCTTTCGATCTCGCTACAGGTCCCTAATATCACTAATACTAACTTTCGTCCTGAAAAGTGACTAAAAAGGCTAAATTAACTCATCTTTCGATCTCATTAATCTAGTCGTCTTAATTAGGCAGGCTATTTCCCTTCCCTATCTTTCGATCTTTATTGGGTCGGTCAAATCCTAAACATTCAACTAGTCGCGTGCACTCGATTCGTCAAATATGGAAATTAAATTAATTAAAACGAAGCATATCTCACGGGCCCAGTCGATCGACCATGACGTCTCTAGGTCTTCCTATTCTAATGCCGCCTAACCTATAGATTCCCTACATCCTAGCACAAGGTGTTTAGCTACTCATACTAGAAATAATGACAGCAATAGACTTAACAATTAAAACATTCGAATTCATGCTTAAATTAATTAAACGAATAATTAACATAAAACAATAATTTGGCTTCGGGAGATCTAACCTAGCAACCCTAAACTATCAGTAAATCAAAGCAATGAAACTGAATATAAGAACAGAAGAGTACCGTGAAGGGAATCGCAGAAGAAAGATCAAAACCGATTGCAAAAAGAACTTTATTAATGAAAGAATCTAAACTAATGTATGTGTAGAACTTGATGATAAAACTGAATTAAAGCTTGATGATCATTCTGAATAACCTAGGTTACGTTATATAGAATATCGCGTAACACTTATTCCTAAACCTAATATACAATGGGCTTTGGAAATCTCGTTCTATTAATTCACGTCGAATTAACGGTATGGTCGATCGACCATAGCAATTGCGATCGATCGGCAACTATACTTGACAGAGCTCACCGTAAGTCGTCGTTGGTCGATCGACCATGAAGGCTGATCGATCGATCACGTTAGCTGATAGCCCGCTTCTAATTCTTCATAAAATTATCTTTCAGGCCTCGAAATACGCACCAAGCTCGTTCCTTGAGTAAATACTTCACGTCAAATGCAATGCAAGGTACTCGGGGATGGATTCGGCTCGATTTCCGCTCGATTATTCACATTTCTTCAATAATGTACAAAAATACGAAAGTAGACGGAAATAAGGAGAATAGTAGCATAAACTACACAAATGAGCTCTGAAATGCGTGAAAAATGGGGTGTAAAACATCATATTTAAGACACGCATCAAACTTCCCCAAACCAAACCCTTGCTTGTCCCCAAGCAAGAACTAGACTCGATCCTAAAGCCTAATGGAACGAGTTCAATCTCAGAGCGAAATGCAAACTGAATAGCCTAAACCAATTTAATGCAATGACTAACAATCAACTAGCAATATGAATCATGCAAACGAATTATGTAGTCGTTTAAAACTGCTGAACCGTCAACTATAGAGACTTATCAAATTGGACTCTCACGGGTCGCTCAAATCACTCAAATAAGCACAAGGTGAATATATGTAAAAGATAGAAAGGATTCATTTTGTAGTGACTCTCACCTAATTACGACCTATAAGAACACGCCTGCAGTCTAATATGAAAATGATCTCTACAACCGTACATATGCATTCCAACCAAAAAGAAGACCATGATACATGCCGAGGTAAATATGGATATGTGAGGTAATGGGTAAAAAGGGGCTAAAGTAAATTTGGATAAAAACAAAGTTAGAAGCCAAGCTAGTAACTAAGGGAACCAAATTATAACAACATCCAACTTCTTGCTCAAAAATTCAATCGAACGGTGCTAATAACAAGCACAAATCTCACAATCTCCGATATAATCAACTCCCCATAAGATATGAATGCAACATGGGAGCAAAAATTGCCATTTAATAAAGACTTTGAATTATGCGATTGATTTTTTTCTTTCTTCTCGGGCTGCAGTCGATCGACCAATGAAGCCAGTCGATCGACCGTCCTCTACAGTACAACACACTCTTTTCTCTTTTTCGAATCATTTTTCTTCTCTTTTTTTTTTCTTTTTCAATTCTGTTTTTCTCTTTCTTTGCTTCCTTTTTCATCTTCCCAACGTCATCTCAAAATGAGCATTAGCTACCAAAAATGACGTAACAATCCCAAAAACTAAACTACTAGCTTGACAAGGGCAGGCTAAATGCAGGATGTAGTAACGGGACAAAAAGGCTATTTTTGGCAGTGTGAAGCTTATGGGCAAAATGAATAAAGGGATGACCTCTTCCACATGTGTCAACAAACCACGAACCGAATGCATACATGTATTAAGCATATTAAGTTCATATTTATGCATATTGATGTAACATGTCTTACAAGGAGTAACTACTCACAATCCTGAATAAACTGGTCACAGATGACACCAGTTATAGGCTCTAAATCTCAGAAAATGATGTAGTTTGCCAAAAATCTAAGTCAAGTCTCAGGTCCAGCAAGAAATTTAACGAAAACTCGTAGACTATGCATATATGATTCTACTAATAACATGTCAATTAGCAAGGCTCAGGCATAAAACAGCTGAAAATGCAATATCATCATTGAAATACTACCGTTCCAACTCGACCTACATGCTAAAATAAACGTGCATTTTTGAAATTTTTTTCAATTTTTTTTGAATTTTCTGTATATATATGGAAATTTTCTGTATATATATGGAGAAATTTAAAAACAATGCAAGACAAAATGTAAACGTGAATGCAAGCAAATGAAATGCAACGCAAAACCCTTCCCCAAACCAAATCACACAATGTCCCCATTGTGCAAAATCATGAAATGAAATAAAGGAAAACGGGAATTTGCGTTAAATTAACTAAACAAAACATGAAGTAAGAACTCGGAAACTCACAAGACTTTAAGCGCAGCAAAAGGAAACCTCCCAAACCAAACCAGCGTGAGCTAGGAGGTTTCGAGGCAGACTTGATGCTACCAATAAGTACCTGAAAAGAACAAACAAAAGTACCGCGCATAAAACCGAGAAAACAATTATTGAAACGCAACATTATGTGTAAAATAAAGAAACAAGAAAACAAATGAGTCGGAGAATAAAGTGGAGAAAAGACTCCCTCAACTCCGCAAATCGACCAAACTCAGCAGGGGAATGATCGAAAACAAGTAAAGCAGCGGACATGGTCGATCGACCACATCACCCAGTCGATCGACCAGGGTGAACAGGAGCAGAAGCTCCTGGAAATCGCAGCTCCGTCGATCGGCCGCACAGGCCAGTCGATCGACTGGAAAACCTGCTGTAAGTTCTGATTTCTTCGAATTAGCTCAATAAATTGAGCCATCAAGGTCTATAAACCTGCAAATACACATAATAACGCGCCCAAAATTGCGCAAAACCCAAAGTAATAGTCTAAAGCATATAAAATCCTAAGCAAACTTATTGAAATGTGAAATCTCGCGCACACGAAAAACGATAAATAGAGAGTTTAACGAAAGCAAATAAAATGTTTGTAAAGTCTTAACCAACTAATAGTTGATCAAGAACGGCCACGGAATGGCCCACTTGCTCGGCTTCTGGCTACAAGAAGTAGCCTCTACAGTGCTCATCTTCTCAGCCGCACTCTTCTCAACTCCAACATCCGCGAAGCTCAACGGCTTCAGCATCTCCCCAATCAATGACCTCATCCGGCTCATCAGAATCTAGATCAGATTCCCTCACTTTGACTGGCTCCTCATCAGGCTCCTCATCAGTGCCATAGCTAAGACATCTTAGGCCGCCTCTTTGAACGATTGGCTCCCTCACAGCTGGAGCAACATGCGGCTCTTCCTTCCCCAAACCAGCTCCTGCAATATCCAAAACTGAAGAATCTTCCTCCAATTTGCTCCCAATCTGGGGCGGAGGTGTTATAGCAGAAACAGGCATAGAGACAGGCATGTCAGATAGCATAAAATAGGATTTCTTTTCAGAAACCGTATTACAAGTGACTGGCCACATGGGGTCTTTCTTCTTAGCTGTCTGGGCAAAGACAATGGAGTGTTTCCCTACTTTGAAGGTCAGTGTCCCTGAACCAACATCAATAACTGCACCAGCAGTGTGCAGAAATGGTCTACCCAATATGATGGGAATGTGAGCATCCTCGGGCATATCTAGTACAACGAAGTCAACAGGGAAAAAGAACTTTCCTATTTACACGGGAATGTCCTCTAAGACTCCTATAGGCTGGACCGCAGATCGGTCAGCCATCTGTACTGTCATGTTTGTGACTGCAAACCTAGTCAATTTTAACTTCCTAGCAAGACTCAAGGGCATGACACTAATACTGGCTCCTAGATCACACAAGGCCTTCTCAATAGAAAAGGTGCCAATACTACATGGGACTGAAAAGCTTCCTGGGTCTTCTAGCTTATAAGGTGCAGTATGGGTCAAATAAGAACATGACTCCTCAGTTAGTGTGACAGAATGCACAGTTTCAAGTGACTTCTTTTTAGACAAAAGTTGCTTCATAAATTTCATGTAAGCAGGCACTTGATTAACTAACTCAAGAAAAGGAACTTGTACATTTAAGCTACGAATAACATTTTCAAATTTGTTAAACGATACCTGTTCCTTCGTCGGCACCAATCTTTCTGGATAGGGGGCTGAAAGAAGTAACTTAGCCCTCTCCTCTAGGTCTCTCATGCCGGCATCGGTGGACTTAGGCTGAAAATCCACTACCTTCTCTTTGTTGTAGCTTGACCCCTCTTCAGACCGTCTCAAAAATGATCCATTAATCGTCTCAACTCACGCAAAGTCTTCTCAATCTCGGGATTGAACGGTAGTAGTTCACCACCCTGTGACCTGCGCATAAGAAGAAACTACAAATAGAATATGAGAATAGTTTGAGGAACAGATGCCCCTTAAACTAAGAGAAAGACTAAAAATAGAAACAACTAAAATTTTTAAACAATTTCCTCCCTGGCAACGGCGCCAAAATTTGATGCCCGTCGTTGTGTGCACCAAAAATAATATTTATAGTCCAAACTACTACTATAGCTAGTGGCAGTCAGGGTCGAACCATAGGGAGACGATGCAATCAATAGTTGTCTGATTTTAGTCTTTAAAGTAACAAGTGTGGGGGTTTGATTTGATTTTTGTCTATAGCTAAAGGCAATAAAAGACAGTAAACTAAATAAACGGATGAAATCAAATATTAAAAGGGTGCTAAGATGGTCGGTTCACTATAGTTTCGGTGGAAGTATACTAGGTAGGTCTAAAACAAACACGTGAGATGGAAAAATAAGAAGTCCTTTCGGTCCATTCTTACAGGTAGCATCTTTCGATCTCGCTACAGGTCCCTAATATCACTAATACTAACTTTCGTCCTGAAAAGTGACTAAAAAGGCTAAATTAACTCATCTTTCGATCTCATTAATCTAGTCGTCTTAATTAGGAAGGCTATTTCCCTTCCCTATCTTTCGATCTTTATTGGGTCGGTCAAATCCTAAACATTCAACTAGTCGCGTGCATTCGATTCGTCAAATATGGAAATTAAATTAATAAACGAAGCATATCTCACGGGCCCAGTCGATCGACCGGATGGGCCAGTCGATCGACCATGACGCGTCTAGGTCTTCCTATTCTAATGCCGCCTAACCTATAGATTCCCTACATCCTAGCACAGGGTGTTTAGCTACTCATACTAGAAATAATGACAGCAATAGACTTAACAATGAAAACATTCGAATTCATGCTTAAATTAATTAAACGAACAATTAACATATAACAATAATTTGGCTTCGGGAGATCTAACCTAGCAACCCTAAACTATCAGTAAATCAAAGCAATGAAACTGAATATAAGAACAGAAGAGTACCGTGAAGGGAATCGCAGAAGAAAGATCAAAACCGATTGCAAAAAGAACTTTATTAATGAAAGAATCTAAACTAATGTATGTGTAGAACTTGATGATAAAATTGAATTAAAGCTTGATGATCATTCTGAATAACCTAGGTTACGTTATATAGAATATCGCGTAACACTTATTCCTAAACCTAATATACAATGGGCTTTGGAAATCTCGTTCTATTAATTCACGTCAGAATTAACGGTATGGTCGATCGACCATAGCAGCCGGTCGATCGACTGAACTATGCTGAACAGTAGCTCCTGTAAGTCGTGCGTTGGTCGATCGACCATGAAGGCCAGTCGATCGATTGCGTTAGCTGATAGTCCGCTTCTAATTCTTCATAAAATTATCTTTCTGGCCTCGAAATGCGCACCAAGCTCGTTCCTTGAGTAAATACTTCACGTCAAATGCAATGCAAGGTACTCGGGGATGGATTCGGCTCGATTTCCGCTCGATTCTTCACATTTCTGCAATAATGTACAAAAATACGAAAGTAGACGGAAATAGGGAGAATAGTAACATAAACTACACAAATGAGCTCTGAAATGCGTGAAAAATGGGGAGTAAAACATCATATTTAAGACACGCATCACTGCCTCCGTTAGTGACAGATACAAGTACAGTGGTTCTCCTTGTTCTGGCTTGGAGAGAAGAGGAGGGGTGCTTAGGTACTGCTTGAGTTCCCCAAACGCCTTTTCATGCTCTGGCGTCCATTCAAACTTCTGGCTCCTCCTCAGGATGTCATAGAACAACCGGCACCTGTCTGAGGACCTTGATATGAACTGGTTTAGGGCTGCTACCCGTCCTGTGAGCCTCTTTACGTCCTTCGGCTTCTGAGGAGATTCTAACTAGAGTACTGCTTTGATTTGCTCCGTGCTGGCCTCTATCCCTCTTTGCGTCACCAAGTACCCCAGGAATTTCCCCGATGAGACTCCAAAAGTGCATTCAAGGGGTTCAGCTTCATATGGTATTTTCTGAGGATCGAGAAGGTATTTTCCAGGTGGGAGATGTGTTGTTCTACCTTCTCGGATTTGACTACCATATCGTCAATGTAGACTTCCATTATTCTCCCTATCTCCTCCTTGAACATTCTGTTCACCAGGCGCTGATAGGTGGAACTAAGATTTTTGAGGCCAAAAG
This sequence comes from Silene latifolia, assembly GCF_048544455.1. Classification (NCBI taxonomy): domain Eukaryota; kingdom Viridiplantae; phylum Streptophyta; class Magnoliopsida; order Caryophyllales; family Caryophyllaceae; genus Silene; species Silene latifolia. Next base: position 193,526 of record NW_027413221.1, on the reverse strand, counting down.
GCATCACATTGTAGCAGTACAGGCCTCTGTTAGATCTGAAGGCTGTTTTCTCCTGATCCTTCGGGTCCATTTTTATCTGGTTGTACCCACTCCAGGCGTCAAGGAGGGTAAGTAGCTCATGCCCTATTGTTGCGTCTACCATGGAATCGATGTGCGGCAGGGGGAACGGGTCTTTTGGGCAAGCTTTGTTAAGATTTGTGAAATCAACACATACTCTCCACTTGTTGTTCTTCTTAGGAACAACCACAACATTCGAGAGCCATTCTGGGCAGTTAACTTCCCTGATCTTGCCTACTGCCAGGAGGTTGTCTACCTCCTGGTTTATCACCTCATTCCTTTCAGGAGCAAATTTCCGCCTTTTCTGCTGGATTGGAGGAAAGCTGGGGTCTACATTTAACCGGTGTGTAATTACACTTGGATCTATGCCAATCATGTCGTTATGGGACCAGGCGAAACAATCCATGTTAGTACGTAGAAATTCAATTATCCGCTCACGGATGTTACCTGCACAATCAGCTCCCACCAATACTGTTCTTGCTGGAAATTGTGGGTCCAGGACTACTTCGTCGAGTTCCTCCTGGGCTGTGTGATATACTCCCTCTGGACGCACAGTTTATGTAATTGCTATGCTGGACCAGTTGCAGTGGGTTTCAGAGCATTCTTATAGCAATCCCGAGCGATATTTTGACCTCCCCGTATCTCATGTACCCCCCAAGGTGTAGAGAACTTCAGGGTTCAATGGTACGTTGATGGTACCGCTTTCGTTTCATAAATCCAAGGCCTACCAAGTATCACGTTATAAGTTGACGGACCATCAATGACCAAGTACCGTACCTGTTTGTTCATACCCCCTGCAAAGGTAGGAATCACTATTCTCCAAGGGATTGTTTAGTTTCTCCGCTGAAGCCTACCAAGGGTACTGCCTTGAACTGTGTCTTTCTCGCCGAACCCCATATTCTTCAAGGTTTCCAAAGATTATGAGGTTCACAGAGCTTCCTGTATCTACCAATATCTTTTTAACAAGGCAGTTCCCTATGGAAAGGGTAATGATCAAGGCGTCACGGTGGTGTTCTGCCTCATCGAGTATGTCTGCCTCGTCGAATGAGATTGCTGGTAGATCCTGTCTGCTGACCCTGGGGGAGAACTCTGGTTTATCTCCTTTACTCTCGGTTGCATGGAACTTTGCTACTGAATAAGTGAGACCACATATTTCCGATCCTTCTGTGATGACGCTCACGACCTTTGAGTAAGGAGGAGGTGGGAATGGTTGGGCCTGGTCAGCAGTATTGACCTTTCCATATTTCGCTCTCTAGGGGAGCAGGTGATCGAAGCATCCAACACTATAGAGGTGCTTTACTTCCTTTCGTAGTACTACACAATCTTCTGTATTGTGGCCAATATCGTAGTGGTATTCACACCTTTTGCTGGCATCTCTTCTGTCGTTCTCCTTGGGGGTAGGCTTCTTAGGCCACATGGCCCTTTGCCCTAGTTCCCTGATTTCCTTCAATACCCCAGCAAGTCCAGTGGTGAAACCATACTCGTTGAGCTTAAGTGGAGCCTCGGTGCTCTCTGTTTCTCCTGAGACTTTGTTCACTGTGTTCTTGCTATAGGGTTTGGCTCTTTCGTTCTTCTTCTCTGTTGTGATTTTTCTGATGGACGACTCTGTTCCGTATAGGTCCCTTCTATCCTCATTCTCCTCTAGGCGATAAGTAGCCTCTGCCATTTTCTTGACTTCCTCAAAGGTGGCACATGGGTGCTTAGTGAGATCCTTGTACAAATCAGAGTCGCTATGCAGTCCTCTTCTAAAGGCATTGACTGCTGTTGTAGGGTCGCACCTAGGGATATATATTTTTTCCATATTGAATCTGGCGAGATAATCCGTGGTGGACTCCTCGAACCTCTGGACGATCCGGTATAGATCACTGGATGATTTGTCTGGCTTGCGACTGCTTGCGAACTGCTGATTGGAAATATTTCCCAACCCAGCGAAGCTGGAAATAGACTCGTTGGGAAGGTTAACGAACCATTGGAGTGCGGCTCCTGACAAGGTGGAACCGAATCCTTTGCACATACATGCTTCCTTTTCAGGCCATGTTGCTGCAACCACCATCATTTTCTGTTTGTACTAGTTGATGTGCTCTAGTGGGTCCTCTGTTCCATCATACAACGTCATTGTTGGCGTGGTGAACCCCTTGGGCATGCTGACAAGGGCAATGCTATCCACAAATGGGGAATCCACATAGCACTCCGGGGTCGCCACCTCCATGGGACGTGGTAAACCTGGGACCTTGCTAAGCAGGGACCTGATATCCTGCAACTGTTGTTCTACATGGCTTCCTACCCCATACCCTGGTTGTGGGGTCTTTGAGTAGACCCCATATGGGTTTCTTGTTCCTCCCGACATGTAAGGAGGAACCATGTAGCTTCCAGGTAATGGTGTTGAGTTCACAATAGGCTTGAACTGGCTGTCTGGAGTATATGGCATATAGGAGCGCATCCCAGGATATGCATTTCTTGCTGACTGCTCCCCTGGATTGCTTCTTGGTACCACTAGAGTACTGCTGGTTGTTGGTATGGGATCTGGAGTTAGTGCTCCTAATCCCACAGGATTGAGTACCATAGGGTATGTTTGCAGCATCTTTGGTGGTGGTGGAACCCCTGGTGGTTGGATTGTACCCTAGGCGGCCACCGTTCCTGCTAGATATACTTGCTCGGGTGGCGTGGTTACCCCTGGCGGCAGCATATCCATATCGAGTCTGATCACTAGGTTTTGCAGCAGTAGCCTCCCTGAGTACTCCCTGGCATTCCCCTGGCCGAGTGTTGACCTTGCCATCTGCTGGGTCGTTCCCAGGGGTGACACTGCATCTGTCTTTTCCTGTAAGGACTTGTTGTCCCTTTGTAGCCCTATCACCGCCTGCTGCAAGGATGTCATCCCTTGGAGCAACTGCTGTACCGGATCTGGTTGTGACGCTCCTGGGAGACGGGCTCCTGTCAGGTGTCCTGGTAATCCTGGGCATTGCGGGCTCCCATCCCTATTAGGCTTGGGCACAGGATTGATAATTGGTGATTTCCCAGCCTTCGTTGCTCCCAAATCTGTGATTTTGGGGGAGTAAGGAGGCTTTACTGATACTTGGGGCTGGTCCTGGCCTGCAGTCACTCTGGTGGTAGGGGCCGCCATTGTTGGAACACTGGAGGTTGCTGGCACCGCCCCTATTACTAGAGTTTGCACTGATGTACTCATCGGATCTGATACGTTTTGATTGGATCCTGACATGATCAACTATAGAGATGTTAGGATATTTCGAAAAGAGATATTTTAACCAAGATTTAACCACAATGCCCCACGGTGGGCGCCAAATTGTTTTGGTAAGATTTTACCGACTAAAGATTTGTGAGTCAATGCGGCTATTTCAATTAAAATATGGTGTTTAAATACTTAAGTAGGTCAGTAGTGAGAACACATCGAGAACGAAAGTAAATAACTAGTATGAAAGGAAAGCGAACGATAAACAAAGAAAGATAAATGACACAAGCAAAAATGGTGACGCTGAAACCCAAAATGTGGGAAAAACCGCGGGGGAATGGTATCCCACCAATGATCCACTAGTAGTAATAGTATTCGAGGGCAAAACTAGCTGGAACAATCAGGAGGAACAACAGTAATATCCAAATGACTAAGTACAAATGATACGAAATGTGTATATGATTCTAAGTGTGTTAATTATTGAGTGTTCCAGGTTGGTTAGTGATATTTCTTCGGGTGGAGTGAATATGGAATGAGGAATCTAATGTTTGTTGCTCTTTTTATAGTCTTTCTTGAATTGTCGCACATGTCCCTATATTTTCTCAATCGTATGCTCCACTTCTTATGAAATAGGAAGTGGTTGCTGACTTTGTCAAAGCTCCTGCTGATAACGCAATGTTCCTGCTGACCATTTCAACGTTCCTGCTGGCTGTTTGTTATTTGGTTCAACCGTGGCCTTCGTTTTACTTGAATGTCCAGGTTCATCCCCCCCCTTGTTCTTCCTGGTGTCTAGCAGTCTGCTGCCTTGTCATTGATCTGTGTGCTTCTGTTTTACCCAATAGCGAGTTGCCACATCATGATGAAAATTAGAGGCTATTTTTACCCATACACTGACCAGGAGAGTACTGCATTCATTACAGACCGGGGCATATACTGTTACACTGCCATGCCATTCGGTCTAAAGAATGCAGGGGCAATATACCAGCGCCTGGTCAACATGATGTTCAAGGAGCAAATAGGGGACACCATGGAGGTCCACATTGACGACATGGTAGTAAAGTCCAAGAATGAACAAGACCATGTGAAGCACTTGGAGCAAGCATTTCAAATCCTGGAAAAATATAACATGAAGCTCAACCGTGCAAAATGCCACTTTGGAGTTTCTGCATGGAAGTTCCTAGGTTATATGGTGACCAAAAGAGGCATAGAAGCCAGCCCTGAATAGATCAAGGCTATTCTAGAGCTACAGTGACCTAAATATATCAAAGACATTCAAAAATTGACAGGAAGAGTTGCAGCCCAGAGCAGGTTTATATCCAGATCATCTGAAAGGTGCAAAACTTTTTACAACCTACTCAGAAAAAATAAGCAATTCCAGTGGACCCCAGAACATGAAGAAGCTTTTCAAGATTTAAAATTATACCTCTCATCTCCACCTTTACTGGCCAAGCCAGAAAAAGGGGAAACCCCTGTCAGTATACCTCTCCGTCACTGAAACCGCGGTAAGTGCAGTCTTGATATAGGAACTAGAAGGCCAACAACACCCTGTCTACCATGTAAGTAAAAGTCTACTAGATGCAGAAATGAGGTATGATTTACTTGAAAAGTATGTTTTAGCTTTGATTATGTCATGTGCCAAGTTGCGTCCTTATTTTGAGTCTTACCCCATAATAGTTAAGACCAACTGTTAGGCCCAGATTCGCCTGGCCTGACCATAACCTGGCCTGACTTTACAAGGCTGACTAAAGAAGATGAAGACCGGACCATTCTAGCTATTATTGCAATCAGCTTGCCTTATACTGGAAGAGAAGCCTGAAGGAAAGCATAGAATAGCCTGGCAGAGCTCTCGGGCAGGCTGTATTGAATTACCAGACAATGTGACTATCACATAAAGGAAATGATCATGCCCTATTTTCATGGAAGACCAAGTCCAATTCCAAAAGCATCTTATTCCCATATAACTGATCGTATAAAAGGGAAGAAGCCCACGTTCATTGAAGAGGACTCAGTCAAGCGGATTAATAGGAGGTGTGCGCTATATTTCAGGAAGTAGCTACCAACGGCTAAGAGGAACGTTGAACAACATCCAACGTTATCATTTGAGAAGTATAAATAGAATGAAAACACAATTGTAAAGGAGATACACATTTTTTGCTTATTAATCAATACATATCACAAATTATCCTCTATTTTCTCTCTAGTATTTGAGTTTATACGCATGTTTATATTTAGCCTATATTAAAAACATAATAACACAATTTATATTATATTCTCTTCTGTCATCCGTTCATACTTTTATTTCTAATTTATAGAACTAGATACCATGATCACGTAATAAATAGACCGGGTCCTTTTAGGGAAAATCCTGCTAAAACAATTGGCGCCCACCGTGGGGCATCTAGTTCTTCAACCAATAAAATTTCCCTTATCATTTTTCATTTAATATTCACACAAAAATGGTGGAACTTACCGCAGAACAACAATTAGCGGCTGCCCTGGCCAAGATCAAAGAATTGGAGACAATCCAAGAGAAGGCAAATTTTGGCAGAGGCGTAAATCAATAGGCCGAAAGAATCGAGTCTAGCCTCAAGAAAAATTGGAAAATCAAGCTTCAGGATCCAAGACCGATTCAACCAGAACCCCATTTTCATCCATTATCAAAAACATAGACTTCTCCAATTTTGGAACCTCGGAGAAGGATACATTATCCGACACCCCAACCATTCCCAATCATGAGACAAACAAAACCGGGCGACAATAATGATGGCCATGCTTCGAGAAATTCAAAAACTCCACAACAAAATAGAAAACATACCCGAGTGCCGACCACGTGGTCAAGTAGAAGTTGACGACTTTCAAGATTCACCCTTTGCAGATGAAATTGCAAAAATTGATCTCCCCAAGAAATTTACTGTTCCGTCCATGAGAACTTATGATGGAACCTCCGATTCACAAAATCACGTTGCCATATTCAAACAGAAAATGTTGGCGCCTCAATACCCATGTGAACTCGAGCAAGTCCGCATGTGTAAAGGCTTTGGTACAACCCCGATCGAGCAAAGATTACAATGGTTCATCAATCCCCCAAATGGAGGTATCAAGAATTTTGCGGGAATTGATCAATGCCTTCAATCAACAATTCGCAAGCAAGCAGAGATATGGCCAAGAGACCCGAACTGCTCTGGGTAAAGCAACTTCCCAAGAATCTCTCAAAGAATTTCTCGCCGATTTGTCAAAGAAAAGGTGGCCATTCCCGTGTGATGAAGAAACAGCGTGGAAGCCTTGAGCAAGGAGTCCTGCTTGACAGTGACATCTATGCACCGACTAAAAAGCTTGTCCGACCTTTGCCACTGTTCAATCCATCGCTTTAGAGCATGTCAGATTGGAAGAAGACCTCAACTTCAGGACGAACTCATCCGGAGGAAAGCAAGGCTATGGACACACTAACAGAAAAGCTCCTACCGAAAAGGAGGCAATCCCGGATCAGCACCCTATTCCAGGCCTGAACGATCTGAAGTCAATATGGCACAAGAACACAAAGGTAACCTTTCTAGCCTTCCAACTATTCCCGAATATAACTTCTCTATTAATACCGCAGGATTAATCAAACGCTCGAAAACCTGGGAGATACAGATCGGATGGCCAAAGAAATCCGACAACCCCAGGAAAGATCCAACAAGATGGTGTGACTTCCATCAGGACATCGGACACACCACAGAAGAATGCATCCAACTCAGGAAATATGTGGCATATCTTCTAAAGAAAGGCTACTTGAAAGACTTAATGCAAGACCAAAGAACAAAAATGAAGAACAAAACAAGAGAGATCCGGGAAGCAAACAGAGACCCTCCTCCTCCTCCCCCATCTATGAAGTCAAATTCATAAATGGAGGATCGAAATCTGTGGTCCGACCACTCACCGCCAAAAGAATATCCAGGGAATCCAGACTTCAACCTCCTTCCAGGCCCAAGTCATTGCCTCGCTATTACCTTTGATGACTCGGACTGCAAGGAATATCGATCTACATCATGACACCTGGTAATCACCATGCAAATCGGCACACAAGAAAGGTATCAAGAATCCGATAGACGGAGGCGCTTCAATCAACCTGGTGATGCTTGACGTCCTTAAAGCTATGAAGATAGACGAAGGAAGATCATCAAGAAATCCAGGCGTCTGGTGGGATTCAAGTGGAGAAACAAAGAACACCTTGGGAGAAATCACCGCCTACCTATGTAGAAGGCGTGGCTTCATATGAGAGATTTGGAGTAATGGATTGCCTATCCTCGTATAATGTAATCCTGGGCGGACCATGGATCCACAATGTCAAAGCAATCCCATCAACATACCATCAATGCGTGAAAATTCCAACAGAATGGGGATAACCACCATCAGAGGAGAACAAAGGACGGCTCAGGAATGTTACACTCGGGCTTTGAAACCCTCAAAGTCAGGTAAGTCCCTTGCATAGCAATTAAAGTCACCCGTCAGGGAAGAATATGTAGCACAATCACAGATGGAAACAGGAGAAGTCATATTAGATCCAGAATTCTCTTACAGAAAGTACTCGTAGGGTCGATATACACCCGACTCAATCGGACCAAATCGGTCGCTTTCTCAAAACTAAAATGTCTTGTTTTGCTTGGTCACATTTTGATATGACTGGTATAGATGCTGACATTATTACTCATAAGTTGAACATTGACAAATCCTTTAAGCCTGCATACAAAAAAGAGAAGAAAATTCGCTGCAGAAAGGCATGAAATCATCAACCAAGAAGATGACAAGCTACTTGGACATGGGGATGATCGGGAAGTAATGTACCCCGACTGGCTTGCAAACGTGGTAGTCGTCCAAAAGAAAAATGGCAAATGGAGAGTCTGCGTAGACTACACCGACTTAAACAAAGCTTGCCCAAAAGATCCATTTCCCCGCCACACATCGATGCAATGGCGGATGCCACTGCAGCCACGAAATGTTAACATTCATGGGTGCCTCCAGGATTCAATTAGATAAAAATGCACCCAAAGCAGACCAGAAAGCACACTTTCATCACTGAAAGAGGTATATATTGTTATACTGCTATGCCCTTTGGATTAAAAAATGCAGGTGCAACCTACCAAAGGCTAGTCAACATGATGTTCAAAGACCAGATAGGAGACACCATGGAAGTCTATATAGACGACATGGTAGTCAAGTCAAAAAAGGCAGAAGACCACATCAAAGACCTGGAAGTAGCCTTTCAAATACTGGAGAAATTCAATATGAAGCTCAACCCACAAAAATGCCACTTGAGTCTCGGAAAGGCAAATTCCTGGGCTACATGGTGAAAAAAAGAGGAATAGAAGCCACCGAGCAGATCAAAGCTATTCTGGAGCTAGAACCACCAAAAACATCAAAAAGACATACAAAAGCTGACTGGAAGAATAGCGGCCCTAAACAGGTTCATTTCAAGATCATCAGAAAGGTGCAAATCATTTTATAACTTGTTAAGGAAGAACAAGGACTTTCAATGGACCCCGATCATCGACCGCCTTTGAAGACCTAAAGATATATCTATCCTCTCCTCCCTGCTGGCAAAACCAATCAAAGATAAGCCCCCGACAAGATACACCTTCGCGTCCACAAACCGTCTTGTCGGTGCAGTCTTGGTCAAAGAAGATGACGGACAACAAGACCCGTCTATTATGTAAGTAAAAGTCTCATCGGACGCAGAGATCGGTATGGCCTGCTTGAAAAATATGTTTTAGCTTTAATTATGAGTTGCACAAAATTAAGACCATACTTTGAAAGCCACCCTATAATAGTCGAACCAATCTTCCTATCAAATCTGTACTTAGAAAGCCGAATTGTACGGACGAATGTGTAAATGGTCGATGAATGCTAAGCACATACAACATAACATTTGAACCAAGGACAGCAATCAAGTCACAAGCACTAGCAGACTTTGTGGCTGATTTTAGTCCGACCCTAGAACCCGACCTAATAAAAGAAGTAAATAAACTGACCAGCGATCAAACAGACCTAGAATGGACCCTATTTGTCGATGGTGCGGCCAACACGAGGGGCACAGGCACGGGAGTAGTACTAAAATCGCCACGGGGGATAAGATAGTACAAAGCGATAAGTCATGCATTTGAAGCCACCAACAATGAAGCGAGAATACGAAGCCCTAATAGTCAAGTTAAAGGTATGTATTGACCTTGGTGTACAAAACCTAAAGGTACGTCTTCGATTCCCTCCTTATTTCAAACCAAGTAAATGGGATATATACAAATAAAGACTCAAAGATGATGCTTTATTTAGATGTTGTTCAAATCTTAAAATCAAAATTTCGCAATTTTAATATTGACCAAATTCCCAAGGACTTGAATACCCAGGCCGATGCTCTAGCCGGCCTAGGATCCAACTTCAGTCCCCTAGACTTCGACAAAATACCCATCGTACATTTATTAGAAACTGCAATAAACAAACAAAATGAAAGCTTCCCAATTTATATTGCCAATTCTTGGACAAAACCCTACTATGATCGCTCAACAGGAATCCTTCCCCTAAATAAGCAAGATGCCAAAGCACTAAAAATAAAAGTCGCTTCAGTATACTATTATTGACAACGTGCTTTTAAGAAATCGCAGGTCGGGCCGTACCTCGATGCCTGGAACCGCAAGAAGTCGAGCAGATATTATCGAAAATCCATGAAGGATATTGTGGAAATCATAAAGGTGGAAGAAGCCTGGCAAGCAAAGTACTCGAACAACGAGTTATTATTGGCCTACCCCGAGAGCCGATTGCCTGGATTTTAGCTCTAAATGCAAAGCTTGTCGATTCACGGACCATATATCCATCACCATCCGAGGAACTACACTCCATATCCGCACCCTGGCCATTTATAAAGTGGGGCATGGATATAGTAGGAAAACTACCTCAAGCACCCGGACAGAAAGTTTTCATGCTAGCAATGACTAATTACTTCTCCAAGTGGATAGAAGCTTTGAATCATACGAGCAAGTCAAGGAGAAGGATGTCATAGCATTCATCAAACACAACATCATATGTAGATATGGCATCCCCTCCGAAATAGTATGCGACAATGGCACACAATTTGTGGGAAAAAACAAAGACCTTCGTGCTCAATGGAACATCAATCTGGTAACATCCACACCAGGATATCCAAAAGCCAACGGTCGGCGAGAATCCAGAATAAGGTGGTAATCAATTGCATAAAGAAAAAGCTGGAAAGAAGAAAAGGTAGATGGGTGAAGAACTCCCCCGTCCTTTGGGGTGACAGAACCACGCCTAAAACATCCACAGGCCAAACCCCTACTCCTTGGTCTATGGATGTGAAGCGATAATCCCTACCGAGGTGGACATTCCAACAGCCAGATGCGGCCTAAACACAATAACAAGCAATATACCTCTAATGGAGGACACTGGACTTAACAGAAGAGCTAAGAGATGCAGCCAGCAAGATCGATTAGCGAGATACCAAAGAAAAGGGTTGCAAAAGCTACAACAAGACCTCCAAAGCCAGGATATTCGGGTAGGAGACCTTGTCCTCGGGAAAGTCTTCCAAAACACAAAAGAAAAGAATGCTGGCAAATTGGCCCCAACCTGGGAAGGTCCCTATCTGATTGATTCAATAGTCGGCCAGGGAGCTTATAGATTACAAACCCTGGACGGCGAAATGATCCCAAGAGCTTGGAATATTGCACACTTAAAACTATTTCACATATAAAATATATCCCTCAATCCAGGTACAACTTCTCACCTTGACATCTCTTGCCTGGAAGCTACATGTATGATACTTGCAACTATATGAATAAATGCCGTATATGATTTCTTCAAATTATGTGCCCAAGTACTTATCTATGTTCTCATATTTACTTAGCGAAATCTTCAATACTTGTTTTACATATTGCATTTTTAAAACAAATCTTAAAGATTGGGGGCCACCCCCACCAAATATCCAACTGATATCCGAATTTCAGTTGCAAAACAGGCCTTTAAATACTGAGCTCCACTTAAACATACAAAGCTGGAAAATTTCTTCCTGACTTGTATAACACAGATGGGTCATAAGCCCTCCAGGACAGGCGGGGACGTAAGCCCTCCGGCACAGACAAACAACCCCACCCATAACATACATTAAAATAAGGACTGGCGGATCCGGACAAAAACGCCACGATCCGGTTAAAAACTAGTCGATCCAAAGTACACATCTAACATTTCAAAAGTACCTTATCAAAACACAAAAAGAAACAAACAAAGACCAAATATTTATTCATCCAAAATAATTGGCCTTACCACACACCTAATAACCATCCGTTCCAGGGACATCCCCCCTGGATGGGCCAAAAAACGTTTCTAAATATTCATTCCAGGGACATTCCCCCTGGATAGACCAAAACCTAAAAGAAAAACCAAACTAAGCTATCTTTGAGCCAGTGACCGACTCACAACCATCCGCCATTTCCTGGTCATCAGACTTCGCCTTGGAAGGAGGAGAATCCACCTCTTCTTCTTGACCCATATTGGCCAAATCAGGATACTGAGCGTCCAAAGCCATCTCATCCCGGTCCGGATTCCAATTAGGCCAGTCAGATTCCGGATCCCTCATAGCATCAACCCGGCCTTTCCCGAAGAAGTATTGAGCGAAGATCGCCAACCTCGCCTCCACCAATTCCTTTTTCAGACAAGCTCCTCATTTTTCCTCAACGATCCTGCATTGCCTGCTTCTCGACCTCCAACTCTTGCCTAACACCTTCTCGGCATTTTTTGCAGCCACCTCACAAACTATAGCAGCCCTGGTTGACTCCTAGTCCCCCAACCGAGATTGAAGCACCACTTCATTACCCCTGGATGTGTGCAGGTCACGGTTAGTTTTATCCAGTTTTTCCTCCAAACTAGAAACCCTGGCCTGGGCATCCCTAAGCCGACAAGCGAGCCAACCCGCATCCAATCCCTACATATATATAAAATCAATCAGCCAAATACAAGGCAAAACAAAAAGCACGTGAACGATAAAAAAAAATCCCTTTACAACTAACCTCCCTAGCCTGGGTAGCAAGTTCAGCAGCCTTTGTCACAAGAGAAGTCAGAATAGAAACCACTCTGGTAGACGACTCAAGAGTACTAGCAGACATCAGCTGGTCGCTCATTTTTGCAGAAAACTCATCTATCCGTGGCCGGGCATCATCCATGTCATCAACCCTAGTAGACACTTGCCTTATACTCCGATTGGGCGAGCCTGGATAGGCTCTCTCTCTCCCTCCTCCCCTTCCAGGATAACATCTTCCCTCTTCCTTTTTTGAGCCTGGACGATCTCCGGTGACGCTATCCTGGGTGGATCTTGAGAAGGCTGGATATCAGAAACTAGGATATCAAGCGTTTTGTCACTCCCACTAGCCTCCTGGCTCTTGGACTGTTCAGCAATCCTAGCCACCCCAGCCTTCAAATCCTTTGCAGAATAGCTGGCTAGCCTAGCAGAAGACCTAAATACTGAATATATAAAAAATACATACGTGAGTATCAAACAAAAAACGACAGGAAGATAACGGCTAACATAAAAACATATAGAAGACGTACAGAAAAGAGCAGTAGAACTAGGCTTGCCTTTGGGTACTCTGACCCCAGTCAGCTTGGTCTTCATATACCGGGGCAACAACTCCCTGCCCAAACTAGCTGGCCAGGTCCTCTCCTCCTCAGGAATAGCAAGGAAAGCCTCTATCCTGGAAATAGCTTCCTCATCAAGAGGATCACAACTCCAATCAGGAGCTGCAAAAACCGTCAAAATTACACGGGTAAGAATCAAAATCCATTAATTTCATGTAATGTATATTGCAAAATAAAAAGTACAGGGAACCTACCACTCTCCAAGGGAGGATATCTCAGATAATCAAAGCCTGATCCCAAAGTCTCAGTCCGGACAAACAGGAAAGTCTTTGCCCAATTTTTATCATCTCCAGAGTCCAGGTTAGTAATTAATGGAGACATTTTCGATTTTATTCTCAAATTAAAGCGACCATCAACAGGATTTTTCATATGATATACTGTCTTGATATCCTTAATAGTAATTACAAGATTGTGTTTAGCAAATAAATTTTCAATAGAATGGACAAGTTTCCAAACCATTGGCATAATCAAAAAGGGGATACCTCCATAGCACGAATGGTGTCAATCATTAAGGGAGTAAAAGGTAACTTACACTGCTTTGAACGCCCATTCAAAAATACAAACCAGCCAGGTGATACCCAGTTAGCCCTGACCGGACAAGACTCAGGGATCCATACCTCAGTTGACTCGGGAATTATTTTCTTCTCCCTTAGAATCTTGTCATAGTTTGTTTTTAGTAAGTTTTCCTCAGGGAAAGAAGAATCCGAGAGATTGAAGAGCAAGAAAATGAATCCTGATACTTGAAAGCCACAAAGACGAGCGGGAGGATCAATTTCCCTCACCTCTTCCTCTTGGATATCTGTGGGTTCAGGCTCAACAGCAGCAGCAGCTTTCTGGGATGTAGGACGTTTTTTGGCTCCCATGTCTTTTATTGTCAGATTTATTGTGATGAAGTTAAATTATTTAAAGAGTATAAACTAGCGAATGATTGCTTTGAGAAGTAGGGAAGAATTTCAGAAGAAAATTTAGCAAAGAAAGTGGAGGAACATTGATGGAGAATAATCTCATCCCAGATATCGTATTTATAGAAGATGAGCAACGACATGAAAACCCTAGAAATTGCAAAACTCTCAAAGATGACATCACCTAGCCGTTACAGTGTCCAACGGTAACTAGGAGTCTAAGAGTCATTGATTAAGTATAATTCTCTTTATTATTCAACCCAGGTAAAAATTGACATCTCACCCCGGCCTGGTTCAAAGACGGGTAAAATGTCAAGGGGCAATTGTTAGGCCCAGATTAGCCCGGCCCTCGACCATAACCTGGCCCGACTTTACAAGGTGACTAAAGAAGACGAAGACCGGACCATTCTAGCTATTATTGCAATCAGCTTGCCTTATACTTTTGGAAGAGAAGCCGAAGGAAAGCATAGAATAGCCTGGCGAGAGCTCTCGGGCAGTCTGTATTGAATTACCAGACAATGTGACTATCACATAAAGGAAATGATCATGCCCTATTTTCATGGAAGACCAAGTCTAATTCCAAAAGCATCTTATTCCCATATAACTGATCGTATAAAAGGGAAGAAGCCCACGTTCATTGAAGAGGACTCACCAAGCGGATTAATAGGAGGTGTGCGCTATATTTCAGAAGTAGCTACCAACGGCTAAGAGGAACGTTGAACAAAGATCCAACGTTATCATTTGAGAAGTATAAATAGAATGAAAACACAATTGTAAAGGAGATACACATTTTTTGCTTATTAATCAATACATATCACAAATTATCCTCTATTTTCTCTCTAGTATTTGAGTTTATACGCATGTTTATATTTAGCCTATATTAAAAACATAATAACACAATTTATATTATATTCTCTTCTGTCATCCGTTCATACTTTTATTTCTAATTTATAGAACTAGATACCCTGATCACGTAATAAATAGGCCGGATCCTTTTAGGGAAAATCCTGCTAAAACACCAACCTACCTATAAAAGTTGTCCTACGCAAGCCTGAACTATCAGGCGGGATGGCCAAATGGTCGATCCCAAATTTAGCACCTATGATATCACCTTTGAACCCAGGACATCAATCAAATCACAAGCCTTAGCAGACTTTGTGGCCGATTTCACCCTACCCTAGAATCGAGACTTTGCCAAAGAAGTTAACCATTAGAAAATAAAACCTCGACCAAGAAAGGGACCCAGTTCACTGATGGCACGTCCAACGTAATAGGTACCGGATTAGGATTAGTGCTAAAATCACCACAAGGGGACACTATAGCCCAGTACTGTGGGTTGTGAATTCAAAGCTACTAACAAAGAGGTCAATATGAAGCCCTAATAGCAGGACTCAAGGTATGTCTAGACCTCGGTGTTCAAAACTTAAAGGTAAAAACTGGTTCACTTCTAATTGCAAATCAAATAAAAGGAATTTATACGGAAAAGGATGAAAATGTGATTTTGTATTTGGAATATGATAAAAAACTTTGCGATAAATTCATTTCATTTGACATTGAGCAAATACCAAGAGACCTGAATACCCAGGCTGATGCTTTGGCCAACCTTGGCTTAAAATTTACCTATGCTATTTTTGATAAAATATCTATTGTTCATATACAGGAACCTGCTATCAACAAACCTGAACAAGTTAGTCCCGTCAACACCGATAGTGACTCCTGGACTAGACCTTAATATGATCGGGTTCCTACGAGGCATACTACCTCGGGGTGCATGAAGCCAGAGCATTTAAAATTAGGGCCTCTTCTTATTCCATCATCAATAACACTCTGTTTAAAAGATCTAAGGCTGGACCATATCTAAGATGCCTCAAACCACATGAAGCCAAACAAGTACTTCAATAAATTCAAGAAGGATATTGTGGCAACCATAAAGGAGGAAGAAGCCTGGCAAGCAAAGTACTCAGAACTGGCTATTACTGGCCTACCCTGAGGGCTGACTGTCTAGACTATTGTGCGAAGTGCGAAGCCGACCAAATACATGCCCCTATTATTCATCAGCCATCAGAACTGCTACATTCAGTTTATGCACCCTGGCCATTTATGAAGTGGGGCATGGTTATAGTAGGAAAACTCCCAGTAGCGCGATGCCATAAAGTGTTCATGTTAGCTATGACTGACTACTTATCCAAATGGATTGAAGCGGATTCTTTTAGGCAGGTTACTGAGAAGGAAGTAATATCCTTCATCAGGACAAATATCATAGGCAGGT
The DNA here is from genome assembly GCF_048544455.1 of Silene latifolia. Classification (NCBI taxonomy): domain Eukaryota; kingdom Viridiplantae; phylum Streptophyta; class Magnoliopsida; order Caryophyllales; family Caryophyllaceae; genus Silene; species Silene latifolia. The sequence goes on along the minus strand of NW_027413221.1, from coordinate 177,439 downwards.
ATGGAGTCCCTTCAGAGATAGTCTGTGATAATGGCACCCAGTTCGTTGGAAAAAGAACCAAATCTTTCTGTGACGAATGGAATATCAACCTGGTGACTTTAACACCCGGCTACCCAAAAGCAAACGATCAGGCTGAATCAAGCAACAAGGTAGTCATTAACTGCCTAAAAAAGAAGCTGAAAAGTAAACGAGGCAGATGGGCGAAGAACTTCCACTAGTACTATGGGCATACATGACAACTCCAAAGACATCAACAGGTCATATAACATATTCCCTGGTGTATGGTTGTGAAGCAGTCATCCCTACAAAAGTGCACGTGCCAACCTCATGATATAGCCTGAGGCACATCGAGGCAAATGCCAACCTGATGCAAGACAACTTAGCCCTGACAGAAGAACTTAGAGACTCTGCTAGAATCAGGATGGCCTCATATCAATAAACAGTAGCTAAAAGTTACAATAAAAATGTCAAAATCAGAGTTTTTAAAGAAGGAGATCCTGTCCTACGAAAAGTATTTCCAAACAAAAATGAAAATTCAGCAGGCAAATTAGCCCCTGCATGGGAAGGTCCATATTTAATAGACTCAATCGTCGGACAGGGAGCATACAGGCTACAAACCTTAGAAGGAGAAATAATCCCAAGGTCCTGGAATGTAACTCATTTGAAACTATTTCATATATAGTTCTTGGAATAAAAACATCTATGCTCTGTCCTGATAAGGTAAAATTCAAATTTTAACCTATAAACTATGTGTCTCTTGCTTACTTTGCCTGATGAAATTGCCTGCCTTATATGATCAATATGTAAAACTTTGTATGTACCTTGTATGAAAATTTGTATGTTCAACCTTGCTTGTACATACTTTAATATAATATTTGAATCCTGAAAATATTATACATGAATTATTGTTATATGAATAAATCTCCAGGATTGAGAGCTACCCTATTATAGCTGTACTTTTCAAAGTACCTTTCAAAAATAAATTCCTGCACCCTCTCGTGCCCAAATGAAGGTTGGTAACCCACACCAGATACGGTAAATACAGGCATGATTATTGCCTAACACAAGTATTTACTGCACACCTCTACAACGGTTGGACACAACACTGGACATGTAAGAAGGTGAGAGACCCTGACGACCGGCCAAATGTCCTCCCAACAGGGCGAATACCAAGCCCTCCAGACAGGCAGGGGACATAAGCCCTCCAGTCAGGCCGGATCCCACCCGCTTTAATCATAACAGAAAAACTGCATATGATTAAAGATATAATAAAGCATATGACAGGTTAACAGGTTATAAGGTTTTGTTTTCAACAGGTTAACAGGCTGAAGTAAAGTTTACCAAAACAAGAAACAACAAAATGACAAATCCAGAAATAAAAAGCAAGCCATAAAGGCAAACTTGCTATCATTCCCAAGCCCTTAGCCCCTAGGGCAAAGGCAACAAAAAATTTAACTTGTCAGGTATACCTTCCCTGGCAAAGAACCAAAATAGCAGATTGTTTATCCAGGGACATCCCCCATGGATGCTGCCAAACCAAAGATATTAAAATTTCTTAAAAATTACTGCTTCTCCTGAGAAGCAGCATCAACAACATCACCTTCAGTCTTCTCGGCAACCTCAACATCCTGCTCCACTGGAGAGTCCACTTCCTCCTCTTCACCAAGGTTGTGCAGTCAGATACCTTTTAGCGACGAGCCATCTCAGCTTTAGGGTCCCATTTAGCTCTAGCCTCCACAGGCTCATTCATTGTAGCAACTTTTCCCCGACAAAGTAGTAGGAAGCAAGATCATGAAGCTTGCCTTCCAAATCATCCTTCTCCATGTTGAGCTCCTCATTCCTCTCCAAAGCTTCCCGCAACAACCGCTGCGATCCAACCTCCAACTTAGCAAAGATCACGCCTCAAGTCGCGCGCCTATTCGAGATCGGCCCTAGCAAAGCAGTTAAGTAAGCCCGAGCAAAGGAAAACTCGACTTCAACTTATCAAAGTCGAGCCAAGTGACTTGACCCTGGCTACCAGTGAAGTGGATTGATAAGAATTGAGAAGGCATGACATCGCAACCTGGATACATAAATAAAATCAAGCCATCAACAATATAACTCAAAAAGCTGCTAAAAGGAAAAATCAGGATAAAAGAAAAATCAGTCTACCTCTCCTAGAGATGCAAGAGCGTCTGTCACACGATTGACAGCATGATCCACCATTGCAACTGCCTTGTTAGAAGACTCAACAAGATCCATTGACAGGGTTGAAGGAGAAATGGAAGCAGCATACTCCTGGTTCTTTACCTAGCAAAGTCCATTTTATCTACCCTGGTCTTGACCTCCCTAATAGGAGGAGCAATACCAAAGATCCTACTTTCTCTTTTGAGTTGTTGATGATGTCTCAAAGATAAGGTGCAACGGGAGTATCCTAATGTGGCACATCAATCGTGTCCATTGGCTTATCGGCCTTCAAAGACACCATGACCACCACTACCCTAGGAACCTTCCTCCTTAATTCGAGCAAGCCTGGCATTTAGGTTAGCCGTACCAAACCTACCACGCCTAGTAGACAGCCTGTTAGGTGCAACACGAGACACTATATTAGCAATAAAGATGAAGCCGTTGTAATACTACGGTTTTATGAGTCTTTGGGTACTCTATCGAGTGGGGCTTACTCTGTCGAGTAAGTATGTTTTTATACGAAACAGTAGTCTGTCTGATGGGTACTCAATCGAGTATGTATGGCACTCGATCGAGTAAGGGGCACTCGATCGAGTAAGTTGGTCTTACGAGGTATTTTAGCCGGGTTTTGTTAATAACGCGTGATTAGTATAAAAGTATTCCGTCACCTTTCTTAATCAGTTTTCACTTTTATAAAACCTTTCAAGAGAGAAAAGAGTTACGTATTTCTCCTTCTTCGCGTTGTTAGCAAATCCCAAAAGCTAAGGTGGTCGGATCATCGTGTTCTTTACGCCGTTTAGTTCGTCGTGTCATGGGTAAGATCCTTGTATAGCTTTTATGTTATTTCATTGAGTTTGGTTAAAACCCTAATTGGGTAATTTAGGGGTTTTGGGGAGTATTGTTGATGTTAGATTGTGATTGTATGATTGTATGTTTGATAGGAAGTAATTTCAGTCAAGGGCGATGTTGATTAGCTGATTGTGACCGTCTGTGGTTATTGCTGTTCCAGGTAGCAATTTCCTTACTCAGTATTAGTTACATGATATGTGTTGTGATTGTCCTGTAGTTAGTGATTGTTGATTGATTCAGACGGTTATGATTATATCTTGTTGATTGATTTAGACGATTGCTGATTTTGGTGTTATGGTTATTGTTTATCCGTCTGTGTTCTTCGGGGCGTGTCCCTGGCTGAGTGGAGTCACTTGCGGGAGTGGCTTCATGCCTATGATTCGCCTTCTGTGGAACCCACCACAAAAGAGATATGCACATTAATGGACTTGGGTTTATCGCTCGATGAAGATGAGCGGGGATTTGGTGGGTACGGCTGCGATCCCCCACTGGCGGTGTAGAGTATCTGTTGCGATGGGTACTCTGGCAGGACTACACACTAAAGTGTGTAGTCAGTTGTGTGGAGATTGATGATGGAGATTGGGGATTGATGTGTTGATTGAGCTGTTTGGCATTTGCTTCATATTGGTTTGTATCGTGTAATTAGTACTGACCCCGTTTAAATGTTTTAAAAACTGTGGTGATCCATTTGGGGATGGTGAGCAGTTATTGAGCAGGTATGATATGACGCGTATGGGATAGTTGGGATGAGTCATCACGTGGCAGTTAGAAGTCTTCCGCTGTGTCAGACGATGTTTTATAGTTTTGATAGTTTTATCAGTAGACCGTCTGAGAACCTTGTATTTCAGTTTAACAGTTTTGGTTTTGAACATGTAATCACCTAAAATTATATTGTTATTTAAATTATGTTTCTTCATTGTCACTTGGTTATCATTGCCTCGGGTAACCGAGATGGTGACGTTCTCATACCTTTAGTGGTCCTGGTAAGGCACTTGGAGTATGGGGGTGTCACAAAGTGGTATCAGAGCGACGATCCTGAAACCTGTAACCAATGAATCTAATGAACATAGGGAGTCAAATTAAAATGAACCCGGGGTAGAAGTTGTAGGAGCTAATGCAAAGACTTGGGAGACGTCCTAAAGTCGCAAACTTGCCCTACGATTTTGAACCGGTCACCATGGGATATGAGTCGGGATCGCTATGTGTTTATCTTGTGAATTGTGTATCTTTGTAGCAAAGTGTGGTATAAATCGGTGGATGTATGTATCTGGAGAATGGGGAATGTGTAGAGAAAGATGATAATGAGGTGATGTTATACATTATTGATTGAAAGCATGATAGGTTTTTTTACGATATGGCATTATGGAAATAAATTTGTTTGGTTTGAGTTATACATAGAGTTATGTATATATATATATATATATATATATATATATATATATATATATATATATATATATATATATATATATATATATATATATATATTGTTGGTAGTGTTGTACGAGTTTATATAACTGAAAGTTTGAGTAAGAGCATGAATAATTGGCGGAAAAAGATGAATAATTGTTTCATGATAATATGATTTCTGATAAAGCATTTGTATGATGGAAGAGATTTTATAATGTTGTTATGCTAGTAACATGTGAATAGGAGACTTGATGTTATATATTTGTGATTTTATGTACGCAAAGTTATAGAATAAAAACATGTAGGTAATACATGCTTGGTAAGTTGAAGGATGTATGTGCATAATGGATGTTGTTGCTTGGCTTTTAAAGATAGTAACATGTGGTTAAGCATACTGGTTTTATCAGTATTGAGTTTTTTTTGTTTACCTTGTTGTTGTCCAAGTTGTTTGGAAGTAAAAAAATCAAGTAGTTGTATTTTTCGATTATAGAGAAGTTGTCTTTAAACTGTTATAACTTGAGATATATAAATGATTTTAATGTGATTCCAATTGGAGGTGATAGCTTTTTCTGTTACAATTCTAACGATAGGTCACACGCCCAAAATGACCAAGAAACAAGTGAGTTATGACCGTTTCACGAAAATTGACAAAGGCTTTGAGAAATGCGTGGGGTACTCGATTGAGTGACCCTGACTCGAACGAGTGCACCTCTTGCTACTCGATCGAGTAACCCTTACTCGATCAAGTAGCCCTGGTAATTTTTATACGTGTCTCTGACCTTCACCTACTCGATCGAGTAAGTCATTTACTCGATCGAGTGGCCCGTACTCGATCTAGTGACCCCTGTTTTGGGTCATATGCTTATCTTTTGACTTCGTTGCCTATTATGTTTGATTCAAAGGTGTTCTTTTGCTTTTTTATGCATTGTTTTACATATGTATTGGTCCTGATGCGTAAGTTACCCAATCTTATGATATAAGGAGTGGCACCTGTGGTGAGTATGAGTTCGGTGGGAGGACATGAGTTATATGTGGTTGTGATAGATAGTGGAAAAAAAAGGATGATCGTTATGGCTTAATTATGACATAGAGCATGTTTTGTGAGATGAGATGAGTGATATGATTGTGTGTTGAGTAATGTAAAAGTAAGTGAATATGGCCAAGGGATGGTGTGAGTCTAAGGATTATGAGAATGAAGAGATTGAAAGGAAGGATGTGGATAGTAGCAACTTGAGATGCGAAAGGAATTATGGAGGGAGATGGCTAGGAATCGTGTGGGTTAAGAGTATATGTACTGAAAGGTCGTTTTAGAGGAATTGAGAAGAGTGGTATATAGTGAACTTAATGGAGACATGTCGCGACGTGGATTTGCAGATGGTGAGTGAGTTTGGGAATTTGCATTATCAAGAGGTGAAACTAATGTGTGATTTCCTTGAGCAAGTAACGTTATGAAATGAGCTTTGGGATTCAAAAAAGAAAAAAACCTGATTGGTGATGAGTGTGAGTGATAGCATGATAAGAGAAGATCCATGGTAAGAAAGAGTGAGATGATACTGATATGAAATAATGGGATTTGAGTTTTGGAGCAATGAAAAGGTAACTGGATTACTAGAAGGTTAGGTAGAAGAAGTAAGGAGATGAATCATTAATTGATTTTGTCGAGTGTAAAACGAAAATAATAAGTGGAGTAAAGTAGGATAATGTTCACCGGAGTGATGTGATATAAAAGTAAGGAATCGTCGAGATGTGTGATATTATCATGAGTATGTTAGTTAATGGTTATATAGGAGCTTCAGAACAACATGATTAATCATGAGTTTCGAGGAATTAAGGGAGTAAGAAGTTGGTGGAGAGTTGGATGACAATACAAGTAAGATAGTATTGGGAACAATGTTGAGGTAATTTTGTTGGTGAATTTGATGTTAGTTATTTGGAATGTTAACCGAAGATAGGAAAGAAACCGTGATATTTAGAGATGAGTGTAAGAGGCTTGATGCCCGAACGTTGGTAGGGTTGAGGTGCTGTCACTAGTGGTTAAGAGTGATGATAAATAGGAAAGATGGCCATTCTAAAGAGGTTGATTTTGTAGAGACCCGATTGATGTGTATGGTTGTGAGGATGTATAAGATGTGGTCTTATGAGGCGGTTGCTAGTAGTTTAGTATTAGCTGTATGGTTATATTTGGCAGAAGGTGCTGGTTATGCGAATTGAAGAATGTGTACGAGGGGCATACGAGTTAAGCTCGGGCGAAAGGTAACCTTTATCAGATGGTAACTTACGTGATCGGGACTGACTAGTTGGATGTGATTACGGGTATATGATGTGTATAAATGTTTGTGTGGGGTTCTGATCTCACGAGAAATAGTAGGGTGTGCTAGTTATAAAGTTGTTATATGAATGTTTTGTGATTTATGTTGGGGTACGATAAACTAATGGAATGAGATTCAAAAGGTAATAATTTGATTGATCTGGCCTGGATAGTTAAAATCGTATGTGTATTGATGATACATGTTTACTCCGTGAAATGGTAAGGATGATGTTCATGAGGTTCTTATCTGTTTATTCTGTATAATATGTTGCGTTGTGATCTAGTAAAGCGGTTTTGAGTAAGTTTTCTTGTCCGGGAAGTTGTCATGAGTCAGTGTGTATGAGAATAATGTAAGTTGTGATGTCTATCGATGTGGTTGTTGTACCTCATGTGGTTGTTTTCGCGCTGCGGTGCACCTGTTGGTGGCGGTGTTGCGATGCCGTCACCAGTTGTGGTGGAGTACGCGGGATGCTTATGATACGAATCCTCAAAAGTACATACCAGTTATACATAGTTGTTGTTTTGTTTGCTACTATTTCCTGTGAGTTTCAGTTTGGACAGATAGACTGTTGTTTGGTTTGTTGATGTTTCTTACCAGTTTCAGTTTTGGGTTTGAACATGTAATCACCTTAAATTATATTGTTATTTAAATTATGTTTCTTCATTGTCACTTGGTTATCATTGCCTTAGGTAACCGAGATGGTGACGTTCTCATACCTTTAGTGGTCATGGTAAGGCACTTGGAGTATGGGGGTATCACAAATTGTATAAACATATTTCCCTGGGAACAAAACCAAAAGAGAAAGAAAACTTACCACCAGAAGTAGAGACCACAATAGGCTTGGCAGGCTTAAGAGCTCTAGGAACATTTTCAGCCTTCAAGCAGCGTGGAAAATGAGCTGCGGGTATCACTACAGTATGGCCACGGCCTCTCAATAGAAGGAAGAGCCAAGAAAGCAGTTACCCTCTCAGAAGGATAATCTACATTTCACACCCAATCATCCACTGAAAAGCAAGGTACACTCTATTAAATATTTCATGCTTTCCTTTTTACTAACAAAACATGTGCAGGGAAAACAAAATAATAGGGAACATACCAGCGACGCAAGCATCATAATTGAGATATGCCAGGTCAGGCCCTACAGAAATGGTCCTGATAAACATATAACCGGCAGCCCAGTTTTTATCAGCACTGCTGTCCAAGTTGCTGAAAAGAGGAGTAGTCGAGCGCGTAGCCTTGAAATTAACCCTACCAGGACTATGGGCCTTCAAAAGATATCAACTTTTCAAGTCACCTAAAGTAATGGACAGGTTATGCTTCCCACATAGAAACTCAATTGAGTGAACCACCTTCTAGACTGAAGACATAATCTGGTAGGGTGGAACACCAATCTCCTTGATCACTTCAACCATCAAAGAGGAGAGAGGCAATTTGCAACCAGCCATAAAAGCCTAATCATGAATACAGAACCAACCAAGACAAGCCCAGTCAGCCCTGATCGGTGAATTTTCAAGAATCCAGACTTCACAATCAGCAGGGATAACCCCCTTTTCCTTCAAAATACTCTCAAACTCGGGTTTAAGACGGTTAGGGAGGCTAAGGTGCTCGCTAAGAGCTTTTGTTAGCTAAAACTCGAATTCACCATGAAAAATAGACACCATCTTCAGAAGACTCGGGCTTACTTTTAGAAGTTTGTTCAGGGTTTGGAACGTCAGAGGAACCAGAAGTAAGTGCTCCCCTAGTCAATTTCCTTTTTACAACCATTATTTTGTTTTCTGGTAAATTGGAGAAGATGAACATAGGTTGAAGATGAAGATTGAAGAAGAAAATAGGAGAAATTTCCGAAGAATTATTCGAGATTTTGGTGAAGAATAACGCAAGAGTAAAAGAAGTATTTATAGTGCGGTGAAAACCTAGGGTTACTGCAAGTTGCACACGGTTATTCAGAAAGTTGCAGTAAATAGACACTTATCAACTAGCCGTTTCTTTGCAATAATCACACTCAACCGTCTAAAGGAAGTTACTTAATGATGTTCATCTTCTCATTACTGATCTGACTCAGCGACAATGAGAAGATAAAGGGGCAATTGTTAAGCTTGATATTTCCACGATATATAGAGGGTATGATTATGTCCTGGCCTGACGTTTAGGACAGAAGCCTAAAGACAATTCAGGCTAGGCACCAGGCAGGAGAGGACAACGGTCAAACACGAAGACATCAGTTGACCAAGTCAGCAAGGAATATATGGAGTAATTATCATATAATTATGGTAATTAAATCAACATTAAAGGAAAATAATTAGTTATAATCATGGAGCATTTATACGGTTAATTAGGCGCGTTCTAGACAAAAATCAAGGGAGTCATTAATGGAAAATATTATGTCATTAAAGGAGAAGATCTTGCGGATATATGAAGATTTCTATATAAGAGAATCTGAAAACCATTTGAAGACAGATCCTATTACGCACTACCATACAAGAGAATCTTAAAAGTTATCCTATTACAACACTTAGAACAAAAATACGTTGTTTAAGCTTAACATATAATTATTCTCCAAATATTATAGTGAAACCTCTCCTGGTATGGTGCCCATGGTTTTTTCCCATTCAAGGGTTTTCCACGTAAAAAAATCATTGTCTTATTTGTTCTCTTTATTTTCCTTTATTTGAATTTTATTAAGCCTTCCCTGCAGCTATATATGAGATAAAAGAGCTAGTTAACTCTACTAATTCTCTACCCTGACCTGATTCAGTCCTGCGCAGAATCTAGATAAAACATAAACTGTTAAAACGAAATTTATAATACATTATGAACTCGATTAAGCGATGGTGGTAAAGCTAGACGATAGGATACTTTGCCTATCCGGTCTAAAATCTCATAAGGACCGATGAACTTCTGACTCAACTTCCCTCGCTTACTAAAACTCATCAATCCTCGCATATGTGACACTTTCAAGAGAACCTTGTCACCCACAACAAACTCGATGTCCCTATGATGCAAGTCTGCATAACTCTTTTGCCTATCTTAAGCTGCTTTCATCTTTTGGGAAATCAAGTGTACTTCCTCAATCATGTCCTGCACCATCTGTGGCCCCAAAACCACGGCCTCAGCACTATCATCCAAACACACTGAACGCCTGTACTTCCTGCCATACAAAGCCTCAAAAGGTGCCATCTTAATGCTAGAGTGATAGCTGTTATTGTATGAAAACTCGATCAAGTCGAGCCTATCCTCCCAACTTCCACAAAATACCATAGGGAAAAATCGTAACATGTCCTCTAGAGTCTTGATAGTCCTTTCGCCTCTTGCCATCCTGTCGCAGGGTGAAATGATGTACTCATCTTTAAGGTAGTTCCCATCAATTCCTGCAACTCTTGCCAAAGCCGTGATATGAATCTCGCATCTCGATCTGACACTATATCCTTTGGCACCCATGTAATCGAACCACATGCTTCCTGTACCCCAAAGCTAGCTGAATCTTACTCCACCAAGTGTCATTTATTGGAATAAAGTGAGATGACTTTGTTAAACAGTCGATGGATGATCAACCAAATCCTATTGTTACCTTGTTGAGTCCTTGGTAACCCCATGATGAAATCCATAAAGATCGACTCCCATTTCCACTCCGGTACCTCAAGTGACTGAATCTTACCTTGCAGTCTCCGTTGCTCTCCCATTACCCTTTGACAAGTTAAACACATAGCCACGAACTCAACAACATCTTTCTTCATATTAGGCCACTAAAACATCTTCTTTAAATCTTTATAAAGCTTGTCACCACCTGGATGTACGGATTAAGGAATTCAATGAGCCTCCGTCATGATCAACTTCTTCAAGTCAACGTCACTAGGTACACACCATCTGCCATCAAAACGAACACTCCCATCTGTGTGGATAGAAAACGTCGAAATTGTGCCACTCTCAACCCTTGACTTCCACTCTTGAATCTTGGGATCAAGTTCCTGTTTTCTCTTTATGTCATCATACAAATCCGGCTCGATAGTCAAGTAACCGATGGCATCTATAACACCCCAACTATCCGACCAAGATAATTGGAGCGTTACCATCTTGGTTTCCCGAGGTAGGGTTTCAAAACTTCAATCTAATAAAATGTTTAATGAATTAGATAAACGTAAACAAATGAATAAACTACAACTCGTGACATCTATACTCTTCTAGCCAACTAGACTCGTCTCGTGACTCATCGTGCTCGTCCCGTCTCCCCGTGCTATCCAAAAACTCCGTACTTAACCTGCTCCCCATATGACCAAAGGATATCATATGAATCGACACAAGCCACCCCAAAGAGGTAGGTGACAATTACACGTACACACAAACGCGCTTTCATTTAAATAAAGAAAGTGCGACACGACTCAAGTGTGTGAACATATAACATGACTATAACTTGAATGAACCACTGTCAAGAAACCTCCAACACGGTAACGGGACACACCCAGACATACCGACAACCACACTGGTACCGGGATACGCTCAGACATACCGATAACCACAAACAGGTACCGGGACATGCCCAGACGTACCAGGCCCGAAAGCCAACCGGATCCCCTCCCAGACGTCGTGTCTCAATCACATGAGTCCCTCCGTAATTCGAGCCATTAATGTGGGAAGCTCCAAGAGGCGACTTGTCAAGTCGTCAAGAGCAACAACATGAAATACGACTCACTCAATGCAAATGAATGATAAAAGACTCATTTTGTAAATAAATGCAACAATGGAACCTATAAATGGCAAATTTTCCTCCTCGCACCTTGTGGCATCATTGTCTTGGCCATCCATCTAATGCCACACTAAAACTTTTAAATTCCGCTTGCGATTTTCATTTTCAAATTTTTCTCATTGTAATTCGTGCCTTATGAATAAAAGTCACTAGCTACCTTTTTCTGTTTTGACCCTACATTCCACTGCGCCTCTGGAGCTCATATTCTCGGATGTTTGGACCTCCCCTATACTATCTCGTGATGCCCTAAAATACTACGTTATTTTTGTGTATTTTTTACGCATTACATTTGGTTATATAGGATGAAAAATAAATCCGATACTCATCTCACATTCACTCGTTTTCAAGCCATCATCAATTTTTTTTTGCGAAACCTATAAAAAGTTTTTATTCTGACAACGGAGGTGAATACAAAAAATTAAACCCCACTCTGCTTGACAACGTAATTACACCTCACATCTCCTCCTCATACTCCGGAGCATAATGGTTTTGCGGAGCGTCGAAATCGCCACATTGTTGAAACGGGTCTCGCTCTTCTCTCTTAAGCCAAGTTGCTTACCATCTTCTGGCCACACGCCTTTGCTATGGCAACCTACCTCATAAATCACCTTCCCACTCCGACTCTCCAAAATAAATCACCGTATGAAAAATTGTTCAATCAACCGCCTAATTATCTCAAACTCCGTCCCTTTGGCTGCTTATGCTTCCCGTGTCTTCGACCCTACAATGCTCACAAACTCGACCGAAAATCCATCCCCTGCGTGTGTAAAAAGATTCGAACGTACAAGGAATAAGGCAAGATTCAAACCACTAGACCAATAACACTCAACTGCATAGTAATTATTCTTTTCTGTACATATTAATTGTTGTCAACTATCTTAGAATTAACCTCAGAAACGCTGGTCTCCTACCTTTTCACCACCCTCCCCTATACTAATTGTTGTCAACTATCTTAGAATTAACCTCAGAAACTGCATAGTAATTATTCTTTTCTGTACATATTAATTCCTGTATTCCCTGCATCCACAACCACGATAACATCTTCGACCATGTTCCCCATCTGTCCGTCCTCTTTCCCCCCTTTCTCCTCCTCTCCTACACTGACAATCCTCGACCATGATTACCTGCATCCCCAACTAACTCGTAGCCTTCTTCGTAGTGTCCACCATCCAACGAGTTCCCAAACTTCAGCTTGTCCCCTGATAAGGTCCCTCATCAAACTCCTTCTCCAGATTGGGCGCAATTTCCATACTACTAAAAATCCCCATCACGTGGTTCATCCAAACACCAAATGT